>NW_007012339.1:0-772 GCF_000164805.1 Carlito syrichta
CTGAGGCCTCCTTCCCCAAAGATCTCTGTCTATTCACGATGTTCCCAACTCCATACACAAATGGAAGGTCTTCTTTTCTTTCCTTTTTTTGAGTCGGAGTCTCACTGCGTTGCCTACTCTGGAGGGCACTTACTTGCTCCCAGCACTGCAACCTCAGCCCATTGGACTCTGGCAAGCCTTCTCCGGACTTCTGAGGAGCCAGAATGACAGGGGCACACCACCATGCCCGACTCATTTGGGATGGAAGATAGAGATGAGTTCTCACCGTGTTGCTCAGGTGCATCTCAGACCTGTGGGCTTGCGCCGACTGCTGGCCTTGGCCCCCAATTCGCTGTGATGACAAGGCTGAGCTCAGGATCCTGTGCTCAATCCTTCATGAAAATGAACTAGAAGGCTGGAGGTGGCGGCCCACACTTGGATTTCCAGTGCTCTGAAAGGTGGTGGCAGGAGGATGGCTGGAGCCCAGTAGCTCAAGGCCACCAAGGCCAACGCAGAGAGACCCTGTCTCTGCACCCATCCAAACAGGTGGTCTGGGATCATGGTGCTTGTCGTCCACTCTGGAGGTGGTCACAGGAGAATCGCTGGAGACCGCAATTTCAAAGCTGGTGGAGAATGATGAACGTGTCCCCAGGCCCTGGCAGTGGCCATAGAGCCAGACCCTGTCTCCTAAAAACATAAGAATTGTGAAGAGATTCTCAACAGCACCTGGCTTATTAAAATGGTGACAGGATTTAGAGCCAGAGAAAAATGGGTCTGGGGTGAATAAATGTCC
>NW_007012340.1:0-739 GCF_000164805.1 Carlito syrichta
TAGCTAGCTAGCCGGCTGTCTAGTTATTAACCAGCCAGGTATCCAGCTAGTTAAGTCAGCTGGCTAGCTGGCTAGCCAACCAGGTAGCTAGCTGGTTAATTCAGCTGGCTAGCCAGCTATACAGCAAACTAGCTAGTCTGTGAGTTAATTCAGCTAGCTAGTCAGCTAGCTAGTTGAGTCAGCTAGCAAGTTATATAATTATTCACCTAGCTAGTTAAGTCAGCTTGCTAGTCAGCTAGCTAGTTAAGTCAGCTGCTAGTCAGCTAACTAGTCAGCTATATAGTAAAGTCTCCAAGCAAGCTAACTAGCCAGTTATCTAGCTAAAGTCAGCTAGCTAGACAGCTAGATAGTTCGTTTGCTAGCTAGTTCTGTCAACTAGATAGCCAGCTATCTAGTCAGCTAGCTAGTTAAGTCAGTTAGAAAACCAGCTAGTTGCTTAGCTAACTGGTCGGCTGGCAACTCAGCTAGCTGGTCAGCTAAGTAGAGGTCTCACTCACTTTCCATCAGGTCAGCTAATTCGATGGCTCGCTCACTTGCCAACCAGTCAGCAACTAGTCAACTTGCTCACCAGCCAACAGTTCAAGTAACTTGTCGACTCTCTTTGCAGTCAACAGGTCAGCTAACTAGTCAGCTTGCTCATCACCAACTAGTTAAGTCAGCTCGGCAGTCTGCTCACTTGACAGCTGACTAGTTAAGTCTGACCAGCTGGCCCAATCCCCAGCTGACTAAAGTCAGCTGA
>NW_007012341.1:0-689 GCF_000164805.1 Carlito syrichta
ATCTTAAGATTATTGTGAAATGTTCTAAATGTTCGGTGGAAAAACAATATTTGGGAATTAATTTTGTAGAATCTTATGTAGTGTATTTTTTTTTTTTTTTTTGAGGTGGAGTCTCACTCTGTCACCCAGGCTGGAGTGCAGCGGCCGCTCCCAGCCACTGCAGCCTCGACCAGCTGGGCTCCGGCGATCCTTCCGCCTCAGGCTTCCAAAGTAGCTGGAACCACAGGCGCGCGCTACCAGACCCGGCTAATTTTTTAAATAAAATTTAATGTAGAGATGCGGTCTCACCAAGTTACCCAGGTGGGTCTCGAACCCACGGGATCAGGCAATCCACTCACCTCAGTCTCGCAAAGGGCGGGATTACAGGCTGAGACACCGAGCCCGGATTAGTGTATTCTTTCCTGTGCACAGTAATAGGATTGTAATAGGAGAATCCCAGCAAGTGTCATGTTACTTTTTTCTAATAAAACAAACCTTGCTGCCTCTAAGCCAGACCTGACCATCTCTCTGGAGTTAGGCAAAGAGCCCTGGAGACACATATTAGCCAGACCCCCAGGTAGGTAGAAGTGAATGAAGCAGTGACCCAGGTCAACGTGGAATCAGAGCTTGAAATGAGGTTTGCAATGTGGTCTGCTCCTATGGAAATAGTTCCTGAGGAGCCTGGATTTTTTTCTCTTGATTTCCAAGGG
>NW_007012342.1:0-554 GCF_000164805.1 Carlito syrichta
CACTCTGGCCCATGATTCTATCATGGCTCTAAAACTTCTTACCCTTCCTTGCTCTGCCTGTCTCTACAGAGGGGTCCACAGCACCCTGGGTGAGGTCCTATCTGTCCCGAAAAAGAAAAAGAAAGCTTATCTTGAGGTCCCACGTTCAGGCGCCACTTGCCGGAGACCAGCTCCAGCTGGGTTCAGGGTACCCCAAAGGTGGAGACGGTGTCAGCGATTGGGGGGAAGAGGAAAGAGAGAAAGAGAAAGAGAGAGAGAGAAAGAGACTGGACACCTGTCTAGTGCAGAAGCCCTTTATTGGGAGTTACAACTGGTCTTTTATACACAGTCAGGTGTGTGAGGGGCATTCCTCACCCACCAGATGTTCTTTCAGGTATAATCCCATAACCTAATCCATGAAACCTTAATCCATGACTGCCTTTAAACCCTTTTCATATTGCCTATAAACCCTTTTCATACTAATACCAAGTAAAACAATTCTATAGAGACTTAAGTACTTACTTTACAAACTAAAGTGGCCCATCCCAGAATGTTTGGAATGTGGCGCAGTCCAA
>NW_007012343.1:0-435 GCF_000164805.1 Carlito syrichta
TTGGTATTCAGTGACGGGTAATATTCCAGCCACCTAGTATGAACCTAAGACAGGCATTCCCCGCAGGGAAGGGGAACGGGCCAATGACGGGTAACAACTATGGTGAGGCGAGAACAACCTAAGACAGAAGCCAAGATGTTTTACGTTTGTTTTAATAAAAAAGGGGGAAATGTTGGGAGCCAACATCTATAGCTACATGGCTGAGGCCTGTAAAGGCCCATCTGGAAGATCGCCTCTGACATAGGATATCAGTTATACCTATGATATTGGCGTGTGATTGGTGACCAGTGTGCATACATGGCAGTAAAACTTATAACTGAATCTCATTACACTTGATGGAAGGTGCATGGCGGAATTGTTTCTCTGTCTTTCTAAGTTTTGCTTCTTTCTAGATATTTTTTAACTTCTATTTCCTGGTAGACTGGGTATTCCTTG
>NW_007012344.1:0-455 GCF_000164805.1 Carlito syrichta
CACTCCCACCAACAGTGTAGAAGTGTTCCCTTTTCACCACACCCTCTCCAGCAGCTGTTATTTTTTGAGTTGTTGATAATTGCCATTCTGACTGGAGTTAGGTGGTATCTCAGTGTGGTTTTGATTTGCATCTCCCTGATGATTAGTGAGGTTGAGCGTTTCTTCATGTGTTTGTTGGCTGCTCGGATGTCTTCTTTTGTGAAGTGTCTGTTCATATCTTTTGCCCATTTTATAATGAGGTTGTTTGTTTTTTTCTTTTCAGCACGTTTGAATTCCTTGTAGATCCAGGATGTTAAGCCTTTGTCAGACCTGGTGTTGGCAAATACTTTGTCCCAGTCTGTAGGCTGTCTCCCTGCTCTCTTGATGGTTTCTTTGGCTTTGCGGAAGCTTGTCAGTTTAATAAGGTCCCACTTGTCAATCTTCTCTCTTATCACCTGTGGGTTTCGGGTTTTGCT
>NW_007012345.1:0-639 GCF_000164805.1 Carlito syrichta
TAGGTTAATTTCTCCTAATGGGTACGGGGGCACTTGGGATTGGTCTGGTCCGCTCAGCTACCTGTGATTGATGGGGAAGCTGCTAAATGAGCAGAGTGGAATGTCAGATAAGCTAGGTTTAGCAAGCAGGCAGGCTAAGCAAAAGAATGTCCGGGAGGGGTTTATTACTTGACATTCACATACTGCTAGCAGCAGTTGCGGAAGCAATCGGTTATTTTATGAGACAAACAAAAATTAAACTTAACAAAATTCTAAGTACAAACACTGCAAACAAATACAGTGAATGCGGGGTAGGAATTCATATAGTAATAGTTCTCTTAGAGTGTTTTTTTTTTAAATCTCTTGGGTCTCTCATTCCCCCCTCTCAGAGGAACCTATAGATAAGACCCAATCATGGGTCTACATAGGTTTTTTTTTTTAAGACCATTCTGAAAATGGGTAGGAGAGTTGAGACACCAAGGATGAGTACCAAGCGGTTGGCACTGGTGCTTGAGTACCATGAGTTGAACAGTGCTGACTTGATTTTTAACAAAGGCTACAAGCTTGTTGATGATGCAAGGCCCAAAAATAAGTAGGAGAATTAAAACAACTAAAGGGCCCACTACGGTGAGAATAAGTGTAGTAAACCAGGGGGTGCGG
>NW_007012346.1:0-738 GCF_000164805.1 Carlito syrichta
TGGCTAGCCAGCTGGCTTAACTAGCTGACTTAATTAGCTAGACTGCTGGCTAGACAACTGACTTAACTAACTCACTACCTAGCTAGCCAGCTGGCTAGTCAGCTGACATAAGTAGCTGACTTAAACAGTTGGCTTGCTTGCTAGTCAACTGAATTAACTAGCTTGCTACACAGCTAGCCAGCTGGCTAGCAAGCTGACTTGACTAGTCAACTTAACTATCTAGCCAGCTGTCTAGCCAGCGGATGTAATTAGCTAGCTACCTAGCTAGCCAGTTAGCTAGCCAACTGACTTAACTAGGTGATTTAACTAGATAGCCAGCAGTCTAGACAGTTGGCTTAACTATCTTGCTACCTAACTAGCCAGCAGTTGAACCAACTGATTTAACTAGGTGACTTAACTAGCTATCCAGCTGGCTAGCAAGCTGACTTAACTGCCTAGGTACCTACTTGCCAGCTGGATATCCAGCTGACAAATATCTAGCTACCTACATAGCCTTTTGGCTTGCCAGCTTACTTACCTACTTAGCTACCTAGCTAACAAGTGACTAGTGAGCTGACTTAACTAAGTTAATTAACGAGCTAGTTAACTTGCAAGCCAGCTGACTTAACTAGCTAGGTATCCAGCTAGGCAGCTGGCTCACCAGCTGACATAACTCAATGACTTAACTAGCTAGCAAGCTGACTTACTAGTTGACTTAACCAGCTAGCTAACTAGCTAGTCAGCTGGCTTTACTAGCTA
>NW_007012347.1:0-464 GCF_000164805.1 Carlito syrichta
AGGTTCTCCTCTCCCCAGTGGTAGGTGTTGGAGGCCTTGTTGAATATGAGTTGGTTGAGAAATTGAGGTTTAGCTTCTGGAATCTCAATTCTATTCCATTGGTCTATATGCCTGTTTTTGTACCAATACCAAGCTATTTTGATTATTGTAGCTTTATAGTAAAGTTTGAAGTCTGGTAATGTGATACCACCTGCTTTTTTTTTTTTTTTTTTTTTTTTTTGCTGAAGATTGTTCTGGATATTCTTGGTCGTTTGTGTTTCCATATGAATTCCTGTATTGTTTTTTCTAGGTCTGAAAAAAATGTTGCTGGTAATTTGATGGGTATTGCATTAAATCTGTAAATTGCCTTAAGTAGGATGGACATCTTCACAATGTTGATTCTTCCAATTCATGAGCATGGGATATTTTTCCACTTGTTTGTGTCATCTTTGATTTCTTTGAGCAATGTTTTGTAATTTTCATTG
>NW_007012348.1:0-675 GCF_000164805.1 Carlito syrichta
CAGGGTCCAAAAACAAAGTCATCACTACTCTCTCACATTTTTCCAACATTATACAAAAAGAAAACCTGGAAAACAGTTTGTAAATAAATGAGTAGATATTTTCATGTATCCCACAGCAACAGAAGAGCAGTCTGATCATGCAGACCCTTATGAACCATTAAAAGAACTATGATTTTCACAGTAATCTGAAGAAAATTCACGGAAGGAAAACAAGAGATTCTGGGGGATTTCAGTGCATGGAACAATAGATGTCCCCTTGGAAATCAAGAGAAAAAAATATCAGGCTCCTCAGGAACTATTTCCATAGGAGCAGACCACATTGCAAACTTCATTTCAAGCTCTGATTCCACGTTGACCTGGGTCATCTGCTTCATTCACTTCTACCTACCTGGGGGTCCGGCTAATATGTGTCTCCAGGGCTCTTTGCCTAACTCCAGAGAGATGGTCAGGTCTGGCTTAGAGGCAGCAAGGTTTGTTTTATTAGAAAAAAGTAACATGACACTTGCTGGGATTCTCCTATTACAATCCTATTACTGTGCACAGGAAAGAATACACTAATCCGGGCTCGGTGTCTCAGCCTGTAATCCCGCCCTTTGCGAGACTGAGGTGAGTGCATTGCCTGATCCCGTGGTTCGAGACTCGCCTGGGCAGCTTGGTGAGACCGCATCTCTACAT
>NW_007012349.1:0-713 GCF_000164805.1 Carlito syrichta
GGGCCATGATCTTAGGATTTATTGAAGGTGTAAATTGTGGAATATAGTTTTAGAAGACAGCCATTTTGTTGAAACAATGCGGCTGGGTTACTTGCAGGTAGCCCACTGTGAACTTTGGACGGGGCCACATTCCAAACATTCTGGGATGGGCCACTTTCATTTGTAAAGTAAATACTTAAGCTTCTATAGAATTGTTTAACTTGGCATAAATCAATCAACTTAGGATGAGAAAGGTTTATAGAATGTGTCAGTCACGGATTAGGTTATCCTTTGTTATGGGATTTTAAGATTATCATATGAAAAGAGTTTAAAGGCAATAATTGATTAAGTTTTCATGGATTAAGGTTTCTGGTGGGTGGGAGACGCCCTTCTCACATCTGACTTTGTGTATAAAAGACCCGTTGTAATTTCCAGTAACACACATCACTTCTCCACTAGACTGGCATCCAGTCTCTTTCTTTCTCTCTCTCTCTTTCTTTCTTCTTCTCCCCAATTGCCGATGCTGTCTCCACTTTTGGGGTACCCTGAACCCAGTTGGAACTGGTCTCTGGCATGCATGCACGAGAAATACTGGGTTATACTCAAGTCTGTGTTCCTTTTCTGCAAGACTTCTCAGAGACTTTGCATTTTTACTATGGGGACAGAATATGTGGCTTATGCCAACTTCAGCCTCGAGGGCCTGGCATTTTCCTCCAGGTTGTGCCAAGGTTGGT
>NW_007012352.1:0-753 GCF_000164805.1 Carlito syrichta
CAAAGAAGGCCCAGTCTCTGGGACACTCATCAAAGAGGTAGGTCAGTCACTGGGGCACCCATCACATAGGAAAGCTAGTCACTGAAGCACCCATCATAGTGGACCACCCCTCACAGGGATTCATATTATAGAGGATAACCAGGCACTGGGTCATCCATTACAGAAGAAGGCTACTCACTGGGGCACTCATCTGAAAGGAGATTCCATCACCAGGACAACCATTGGTGTGGAGAATCAGTAACGGGGAACACCCATAACAGAGGAGAGCCTGACATTGGAACATTCATCACAAAAGAGAGCCAGTCACTGAGGCACACATTATAGATGAGGGCCACTCACAGAAGTACTCATCACAGAGGATGTTCAGTCACTCGGGGATATTTAAGAAGGGCTCAACCGCTGGGGCAATGAACACAGAGGAGAGTCAGTAACTGGGGCGGTCATAACAGAGGAGGCAAAGTCAGAGTGGTGGCCATCTAAGGAGGTTTTTTCACTGGAAAACCTATAACATAAGAGTCAGAGTCACTGAGACACCTATTACAAAGAGTCATTTACTGAGCCACCCTTCACAGAGGAGGGCTTGTAATTGGGACACCCGTTTCAGAGGAAGCAAGTTGCAGGAGCACCTATTAGAAGGAGGGGCAATCACAGGGCACTCACAGAAAAGAGGCAATCACAGGGCACTCATCACACAGAAGTGCTAATCACAAAGACGCCATTTATGGAAAAGGATCATTTACTAGAACATTCATT
>NW_007012352.1:1358-2680 GCF_000164805.1 Carlito syrichta
AAAATTAATCACTGGTGCATTCATCACAGGGGACAGTCAGTCACTGAAACACTCATAACAGAGGAGGGCCAGCCACAGGGGCATCCATCATCAAGGAGGGCAAGTCACTGGAGCACCCAAGTTGGAGAAGGTCCAGTCAGTGGGGTAAAAATCACAGAAAAAGACCAGTCAATGGAGCCCGTATTATGGAGGAGACCCAGTCACTGTGACATTAATTACAGATCAGGACTAGTTACCGGGATACTCATCATATATGAAGACCATGCACTGAGGTACCAATCAGGGGAGGCCCAGTCATTGGGGCACACATTACGAAGGAGGTACAGTAATTTGAATGCCCATTAAAAAGGAATTCTAGTCATTGGGATAAGCATTAAGGAGCAGGGTCAGTCACTGTGCACCAATCACAGAAGAGGCCCAATAACTGGGGTATCCAGAAATGGAGAAAGGCCAGTCTCTCAGCCACCAATATGGAGAAGGTTCTATCAGTTTGGAACCACTCACAGGGAAATGCTAGCCACTTAGACACCCACACAGAGAAGGGTTTGTCAGTGTGGCACTGAAACAGAGGAAAGTCAGCCAGTGGAGTACCCATAATGTAAGGGGGGCAGTCACTGGTGAAAACATCACAATGGAGGGACAATCACAGGATCACCCAACACTGAGAAATACCAGTCACAGGGACATCCATCACAAAGTATTACTTGTCAATGGGGAACCCATTATGGAGTATGGCCAGTCACTGGGAAGCCAATCACTGATGATGCACAGTAAATGAAATACCCATAATAAAGGAGGGCTAGTCAATGAGGCACTCATTATGTAGTAGATTCAGGCACTGTGGCAGCATTCACAGAGAAGGGTCTACCACTGAGGTGCACGTCACAGAGGAGGGCTAGTTACGTGGGCATCCATCTCAGAGGAAGTGTAGTCGCTGGGTACCCATCAGACTATTCATTGTGACACCCAATTGGGAGGAGGATAAGTCACTGGGGTACCAATCAGAAAGGTGGTCGGATCTTTGTGGCACACATTATATAGAAGACCTAGTCACTGATGCACCCATTAAAAAGGAGGTCCTGTCACTGGGACACCAATTACAATGGAGGTCATGTAACATAAATATCCATCAAGAGAAGGCCTAGTCACTGTGGAACTCATCACAGAAGATGGTCAAACACTGGGGCAACCATTATGGAAGAGGCACTTTTACTGGGGCAAATCTCACAGAGGACAAGTCACTGTGTATCCCATCATAGCAGAGATGCAGTCACTTGGCACACTTCACAGAGGAAGGCAAGTCACAAGGCATCAATTTTGAA
>NW_007012353.1:0-797 GCF_000164805.1 Carlito syrichta
CATGGCCATCATTAATAACTCAAAGAACAACAGAAGCTGGAGAGAAAGCAGAGAAAAGGGAACGCTTCTACACTGTTGGTGGGATTGTAAACTAGTACAACCTCTGTGGAAAACATTGTGGCTATTTCTAAAAAATCTAAAAATCAACATTCTATATGACTCAGCAATTCCCATTCTAGGAATATACCCAGAGGAACTCAAACCATTCTATGAAAAGATACCTGCACACGCATGTTTATTGCAGCATTATTTACAATAGCAAAAACATGGAACCAACCATGCTGCCCATCGAAAGAGGACTGGATTAAAAAAATGTGGTACATATACATGATGGAATATTATGCAGCCGCAAAGAAGTATAAAATTATGAACATCGCAGCAACTTGGATGGACTTAGAAGCTATACTACTGAGTGATCTATCACAGAAACAAAGAACTGAGTACCACATGTTCTCATTCATAAGCAGACCTTGAACAATTATTATAATGCTGTAAGAAATGGATTGGCAGTAGTGGGAAACTGCCAGAAGAGAGGGGGGCGCACCTCATCAACAAGGGCACCTGCACAATGAACATTTGTATACCTAACCCTGAATTGTACCCCACAACTTTAAAATTAAAAATTAAAATATGAATTATATATATATATATATATATATATACAATTCAAACACTGATAAAATTTCAAAAGAAGGACAAAAAATAAATTTATAATCAGAGGTTAAATATTTTTTTCAATAATTGATATTATACAAAAATTAGCAAAGATATAGTGGACTTGAAACAAATTATCCACC
>NW_007012354.1:0-728 GCF_000164805.1 Carlito syrichta
ATCTCGTCTCTAAAATAAATCAAAAAATTAGCCAGGCATGGTGACGTGTGCCTGTGGTTCCAGCTACTTGGAAGACTGAGGTGGAAGGATCGCCTGAGCCCAGCAGGTCGATACTGCAATGGACGTGAACATGCTACTGCATTCCAGCCTAAGTGAAAGAGTGAGACTCCAACACACACACACACACACACACACACACACACACACACACACACACACACACACACGAAGAATAGATTCATGAGGTTTACTGAAGGTGAAATAATGAGTCAGAGGAAAAGTGGAGAAAGTCTGAACAACTTCTTTAGATGTTTGTTGCATTGGCCATGGAGTCAAGTTGCCAACACTTACATAAATCTTCTGTAGTATTCATAAAGAAAGAAGCAAACATTAGAACCATCCTCTTATTCATATACTCTCATGTGATCATCATAGCTACTCTGAGTAAAATACCTACTGTGGACCAGACACTTTAACACATATTTTCTCTCATCCATACAACTGCCCTCAAATTAATGCGGAGTAAAATTAGCCGGGCGTGGTAGCGCACGCCTGTAGTTCCAGTCACTCGGAAGGCTGAGGCGGAAGGATCGCCGGAGCCCAGCAGGTCGAGGCTGCGGTGGCCGGGAGCGGCCGCTGCACTCCAGTCTGGGCGACGGAGTGAGACTCGGACTCAAAAAAAAAAAAAATTAATGCGGAGTAAGCAACTTCTGACAGTTTCCTTTCTC
>NW_007012355.1:0-733 GCF_000164805.1 Carlito syrichta
GCCACTGGATGGAAATCAGGGGGAAAATCCAAATCGGTTTACTGAAAAGAACTAAAGAAGGCTTTTATTCTCAGTGAAGTGTTCTAATGCTTTCAAATATAACTTCCACATTACTTCCCATAATTTCAAAGAAGGCCAATCCTATCAAGCTTTCCCATTTTCCTTTCGTGCTGCTCCTCCCTATTTCCTCAACCACAATGGGTCGAAGGGCCCACTGTCAAGAGATTCGAGCCTGTGTCCTGAATAATTAGCATACATGGGAGTTCAAATGTCGACTGAACTTCTATGGCAGAATAGCATAGAATAATAATACAGACACTTGGACTTGAATATGTTGTATCTTTGGCTCTTGTGCCAGCATGAGCTCCATGGAGCTCTTTCACACCATTACACAGAAGAAGGTGTGAGGTCTAGGAGCTACGCCTGATCCAGTGAAGGCTGCTCTTGAGAGCAGTGCCCAGGAAAGGAGGGACCTGGAGCCATACCAGACTGACAGTCAGTCACCCTGGTGTCATGGAGCAAGTTCCGCGGAAGGACCATGACCGGAACGGGAAGCAGGAGGCAGTTAAGGAAGGATGTAGCTTCTGATAACAAATCTCCAATGTGATACGAAATTGGAGTTTGCATATCGCACACAAATATTACATTAGAAAAGAGAAACGGGCAAGAATCATCTCTCCAATACATCCAAAAATTAGCCGGGCGCGGTAGCACGCGCCTGTATTTAGAGCTA
>NW_007012356.1:0-326 GCF_000164805.1 Carlito syrichta
CAGCTGGGACTTGCTCTTCATCTTTGCACAGTATGACCTCGCAGTAGGTATTCTTGCATAGCCCCCCCCCCCCGTGCCCAAGAGAAGGCATAAGAGGAAAAATAGAGAAAAAAAGAAGAAAAAGGAGGACAAAGAGAGAAAAAGAGGAAAGAAAAATAGAAAAAGAAAATAGTAAGACAAAACATTTAAAAAACAGGGAAAGAACAAACAAAGAGAAATAGAAGCAGGAAAGAAAAGAGAAAACCAACAAGCAAAACAACCGAGCGAGATAATCAAATAAACAAACGAATAATCCCTCCCCCCCCCAAAAAAAAAGTCGATAAAGA
>NW_007012357.1:0-710 GCF_000164805.1 Carlito syrichta
CTTCATTCCCCATGGTGGAAACATTCGCTTCTCCCTTGGGCCATCACTGGTAAAGGGAGGGCATGACTCTCAAACATTCAGGTGGGCCAAGACAGCCTGATGACTCATGCCTGTTTCCTTGGCACTCGGGAAGGCCGAGATGGGAAGAGGGCCAGAGCCCGTGAATTCAAGACGAGCATGAACACCATAGCAAGCCCTCATCTCGACCCCAAGCAAAACCCAGAAAACCTTGGGTGAGGGCAGTTCTCAGCAGTAGGATCTCCTCTGGCCAAGAGTTCAAGACCAGGCGGGAAGACCAAGATGTTGACCAAGTGGAAAGCCTGTGATCGCAGCAGTTAGGGAGACCAAGGCCGAGAGGAAGGCCTGAGTTCAGCAGTTTAAGAGCAGCCTGGGCAATCTAGTGAGGGAAGAAACTGAAGAAAGAAAGAAAGAGAAAGAAAGAAATAAAGAAAGAAAGAAAGAAGGAAGGAAGGAAGGAAGGAAGGAAGGAAAGAGGGAAGGAAAGAAAGAAAGAAAGAAGGAAAGAAAGAAATCCATTCTCCTACAAACCATCTGCCATCTGTCCTTCCCCCCCCACACCTGCACATGTAAGTGGTCCCAAAGCTCGGCTTCCTCCAGCCCCAACCCCCCAAATGGCTGCCCCCATTTGGTGTGGGATTCCACAGACTCGCTGCACAGGTTCCTGCCGACAGTCCTCTCTGAGGTGAAAA
>NW_007012358.1:0-836 GCF_000164805.1 Carlito syrichta
CATTAGTGTTACTTAGTATTACAGTATAATATAGGGACTCAGCACACATTACAAGACTCTGAGAAACTTCCCAACAGTTTTACAGGGACAAGTAATTGATTACGATTTTAGGCAAGGCCTAAACCTTGAGGAACTGACTTACTTTTAACTAACCTGGCTTTTAGTATTTGAAAATGAGAACAGCCTATTCATTTCCTTAGTTGCCAGAGAAAGATTAGTTCCAAGGCTAGCATTAACTTACACTGAGTTAACAAAAGGCTAGGTAGTATATAAGAGACATTTCTCCGTTTCTTTACAGGTGGATTAGAATGAGCCCCTTCAGAATTTACAAAGGAGAACACAGGCTAAGGAAGGGAGGGGGAGTGGTCCCCGGAAAGAATTTAAGATAACCAGTAACACACCTTATACACAACAGGCAATTTTCCACAACCTTAACAACAAAAGGCAGAAATTTTAACAGTGCCAACAGATTAGGAGAAAACACCACACAAATAAAGGGAGACATAAAATGACATCTAGAAATATGCGCCAACCAAGTTTTTAAAAGATGACGCCCCATCACACAAAGCATAATAACTCAACCACCCTTTTAGCATATTTAAAGTGACAGGCACACACAAATAAGAAAATGACAGGTATGGGAAATATCCACTTTGTCTCCCTTCAGTTATACTCTTCACGAAGATAGCTCAGACACCTCTTAGCAATTGGTAGGTTGGTACACCCCCAACGCAGACTATGTGGAGCCTTCCTGCCATCCATCTCATTCACACATAAACACACAGCACATTCGCCAACTGTCATCCTAATCCTAGGAGTCTACGGGTTCCTCTTCA
>NW_007012359.1:0-793 GCF_000164805.1 Carlito syrichta
CACACCCCTGCTGGAAGAGCCTCACTCACCAAACAGCATTGTCTCAGCTGTGTGGTGTGCAGCATGTGAGGACGCAACTTCTCTCGCTCCACAGAGCCTGGAGTCTCTCCGTATGCCACCGGTCACCTCCTTGGTCCTTGGGACACACCTCCTTCAGTGCTGGGGGTTGTCCATTCATCTCGACTTCTGTAAAGCAGCCCACGAGTAAGAAAGAAGTATGTAGTAGGAAACCACAAAGTCTAGCACAATTCTATTACAACTTGCATCATTCGGTTGTTTGACTTTTGTTTTCTGCGGGGGTCCCACCCCACAAGGGTCGTGAGATTTCCTGAAGGAGAGGCGGATAGGTGAAGGATGAAAATATTATACCCGGACACCTGCTTCATATCCTCTACAAATTACCGCCATCTAGTGGTCGTAGCAACAAACAAGCCAAGAACCCTGTAAACATTCAGACAATGAGTCTTATTCATAAGGCCAAAGATGATAGTTTTAGTCCAAAGTCCCGAATTACAGTCCTTGAAGTGTCTCCAGAAACTTTAGTAGTAGTTTTCCTTCTGGGGCTTTATGACCTTCAGAGCTTGTAATCGCCTTTCTTGTCCAGGTGTCTCCGTTACTTTTCTCTTATCCTGCCATGCTTGTTTCTAAAGAAAACTCAAAAGGAGCTTTTAGTAATGTTTCCCAGGCCCCCAAGGTTGCTTTCTGTCTTTAGCTAAGTTATCATAAAGTGTCTGATTAGTATATTATGAGTTCAGTGAAAACCCGCTTTATAAATGTTAACTTAGAGTTTTAA
>NW_007012360.1:0-678 GCF_000164805.1 Carlito syrichta
CCCATGGCTCTTCTGAAGTTCAGAGACACTCTCAAAGCACTCCTCAGTCCCTTTGAATTAATGTATGGCAGTTCTCTTCTCTGACAGCCTGGGCTACCCACAGAACCTCCCAGTCCTGGAATTAGCCAGAAAACTTTTAAGAGACTATGCAGATCAGCATCTTCTGGCCCCCGATCCCAAATCACAACTAAAACCTGGAGACCGGGTATTTCTCAAAGACTTGCCAGGACAAACTAAGCCTGTTCAGTCACCATGGAAGGGATCCTTTCAAGTCATTCTAACCACTCCCACTGCAGTCAAACTCCTGGGACTCCCCTCCTGGATAAATCTGTCCACATTCAAGTCAGCTCCCTCTAAGGCTCTGGCATTCTTGCTGAAGATCAACTAACTGAATCTTACATCTCAGAACCTCTAGGTGATCTCAAATACCTCTTCAAAAAAGTAACTTCATGAAATGCTTGTGAAACTTGACCTAGTGGAGGCATTAATGCCTATTTTGGATTTCCGGCAAGATGGCGAAGGAACAGGTTGGACCGGGCACTTACACTAGGCAAAAGTAAAAAGCTTAATATTTACACTGATTCAACAGTGAGTGTCCATAAAGACTCTATGCATGAGTGAGTGCGTGCCAATGGGTGAGTGAAGATCTGTCTCTGGGGAGACTTGGGTTCGTGTACC
>NW_007012361.1:0-714 GCF_000164805.1 Carlito syrichta
GACTACCTCTTCGGCAACCCCATCATGTCCCCTCTAAGTTTGGGATTTTCTCAGTCCTCCCAATAAAGACTGTTTAAAAAAAAAAAGACTACCTCGTTTAGAGGATTATTGAATGGTCACTTATCCCTGGAGAAATTTTTGGATACAAACTTCACTGGCAACCCTAAATCAAACTGAACTAACCACACTTGTATAATAAAATGATTACTTAATTTTTCTTAATCTATATAAACTATTTTCTAAAACCTATATCTATAAATTTCTAAAGGTTTTATCAAGAGAACCTGTGACTTGTATTAAGGCTCCTCAATGTGTCTCAAAGCCAAACTTCAATTGTGATAAAGTAAAAGACCATAAGCCATGGGGAATGGGAACAATAGACTCCTCAGTTAGCTGTGTACGTTCCGGTCTCAGAGTTTTCTGTTAGAGCCAACTGGAGCTTTTCTTGGTAGTTTGTGACAAATGGAAAAGGAGGGAGGGAATGGGCCAACAGCTCTCAAGCACATCCTAGCAGTCTCAGGATCTACGGCCCTTCCTGATCCCTGATGCTCAGTGGGCCTCCGTGGCTGGCCCCAACATCTCCCCCTTTTTTTATTTTTAGCACGAAATCATGAAATTCCATACTGAGTTGAGATATACTTTTTTTTAACACTCTAAAAATGATTGGAAAGTAGCACAGCAATAAAAGAATCACTGCTCCACAATTTCCCACAT
>NW_007012362.1:0-495 GCF_000164805.1 Carlito syrichta
TAGGAAACAGTCATTCTGCCTATGTTTGATATCAACAAGGGATGTGATCATCTCCCTGCAGGTGCCTCAACTTGTGGAAATCCTGAGAAAACAGCCCTGAACATGAATGGCTAAGTATTGTCTACTAATCAGGTTTTCTTCTCTCCTCAAATTTGTCATTAATGCATTCCTGGAAAACAACATTAACCAATAATTTCTCTAAATGACTTGCTAAATAAATGTGCTATGGAGGTAAAAAGTAGCTTTTCTCTAATCCTGACACTACTGCTACTACTAATAATTGTGTATTTCAAATACTTATAATCATCATTATTTGAGTTAATAATTATCAAACACTTACTATATTCAATAGCAATTGATTTATATACTTTTCCTGAAAACTCGCAAGTGCTCTATGAAATGGAATTTGAGATGTTATTTCTGTATAGTGAATTACTCCAAAATTTAATGAGTTAGAGCAACTATTTTATAAATGACAATGAACTTAGTGGGTTG
>NW_007012363.1:0-732 GCF_000164805.1 Carlito syrichta
TTTCTTTAGATTTCCCAAATACACTGATTCATCTAGTTTTAAAGAGAATATTGTTTATGAGAATATATTCACTAAGCCATTGCACAGTCCTATCACATTACAACTCATAAGACATACAATGGACACTAATAAATAAGTGTCAAAATAACACACAGACACAAACCACACATATCATTCCCACTCAAATAAACCTCACCCCATGTTATATTTAAACATTAGCATAGGTGAGCATTCAATCAATAATACATAGAATCCTAACCTAAAATATCTGTCAACACACGAAACTTACCACCAAACTCTCATTCACCAACACCATTTGATTACAGACTGTGAAAATTACACAAGCCAGACACATTAATGACAAACTTGGTATCCTTTTTTTTATTTTTTTGAGTTGGAGTCTCACTCTGTTGCCCAGACTGGAGTGCAGTGGCCGTTCCCGGCCACCGCAGTCTCGACCTGCTGGGCTCCAGCGATCCTTCCCCCTCAGCCTTCCGAGTAGCCGGAATTACAGGAATACGCTACAACGACCGGCTGATTGTTTAATTTATTGTAGAGACGAGGTCTTGCCAAGTTGCCCAGGCAGGTCTCGAACCCGCGGACTCAGGCAATCCACTCACCTCAGCCTCCCAAAGGCGCAGGATTACAGGATGAGCCACCGAGCGCGGGCTTCAACTTGGTATCTTAACACCAAATAAGGAGCAATGATTAACATTTGAAATAGGAACAGTG
>NW_007012364.1:0-677 GCF_000164805.1 Carlito syrichta
ACTAGAACTGCAGGAGAATAGATTCATGTTGTTTTAAGCCACTAAATGTGTGGCAAATTGTTGCAAAATTAGAAAATTAATGTGATTATTTAGCCTATAAATTGAGAGGGTAGAACTGGATTATTAATAATAATTTTATTTATAGTAGTTAACATTTATAAGTGCTTAACATATGTTATGTATTATACTAAGGTCTTCATGTGTACATGCCATGCAATCTTCATATTAGCCCACTTCATACATGACAACAAATGAGTGATACTGAGATCCAGTTACCTCGACAGGCTTCTTCTTATGGAGAGACCACATAAACCACTTTTGTAGCCCTAATCTGGGCAAGGTTATGATGTTCAGTCTCCTATATGGTCTACAGTTTTAAAGCAATGTTTATACAGATGTGTTAAGTTTGTTACAAATAAAGACCATGTTCCTGTAGGCATATGTGACCATACATAAATGATGCCAAAAAACACATACATGCTCTATAGTCTATAGGAAAAGATTAAATAAAGTTGAACACTAAGGGGAAGAAGACAGATCTTATTCAGTAATAATTATTGCAATAGGATAAAGTTCAGCATGAACTGAACTTATCTTCTATTCGTACAGAGGTGACTGAGCATTTTATATGAAGATGATGAGTAGGAGGGAGTGAGCAGGGGTTTAGTAGATTCAGG
>NW_007012365.1:0-741 GCF_000164805.1 Carlito syrichta
CAAAGGCTTAACATCCTGGATCTACAAGGAACTGAAGCGTACTGAAAAGAAGAAAACAAACAACCCCATTATAAAATGGGCAAAAGACATGAACAGACACTTCACAAAAGAAGACATTCGAGCAGCCAACAAACACATGAAGAAATGCTCAACCTCACTAATCGTCAGGGAGATGCAAATCAAAACCACACTGAGATACCACCTAACTCCAGTCAGAATGGCAATTATCAACAACTCAAAAAATAACAGCTGCTGGAGAGGGTGTGGTGAAAAGGGAACACTTCTACACTGTTGGTGGGAGTGTAAACTAGTGCAACCTCTGTGAGAAGCAGTGTGGTGATTTCTAAAAGCTCTAAAAATTGACCTTCCATATGACCCTGCAATCCCCCTACTGGGAATATACCCTGAAGAACACAAATCACTCTATAAAAAAGATACCTGCACACGTATGTTTATCGTAGCATTGTTCACACTAGCAAGAACCTGGAAACAACCATGCTGCCCATCAAAAGAGGACTGGATTAAAAAGATGTGGTACATATACACGATGCAATACTACGCAGCCATAAAAAAGAACAAAATCATGAATTTCGCTGCAACCTGGATGGAACTAGAGTCTATAATACTGAGTGACCTCTCACAAAAACAAAAATCCGAATATCACATGTTCTCACTCATATAATGGACCTTGAACATCCAATGCAATACTATGAGAAAATGACTGATGGTACTGGGAAACTA
>NW_007012366.1:0-593 GCF_000164805.1 Carlito syrichta
CCCTGCAGGTTCGAGACCCGCCTGGGCAGTGAGACCTCATCTCTACAATAAATCAAAAAATCAGCTGGGCGTGGTAGCACATGCCTGTAATTCTGGCTACTTGGAAGGCTGAGGCGGAAGGATCGCTGGAGCCCAGCAGGTCAAGGCTGTGGTGGCAGGGAACAGCCACTGCACTCCAGTCTGGGCGACAGAGTGAGACTCCAACTCAAAAAAAATAAAAATAATAAAAAATAAAATAAAATACCCTGGTTTAGAATTAATTCTATCACCTACTACACATTTGTGAGCTTGAGCAAGTTTCTTAAGCTTGCTTTTCGTGCCAAATATGCCCACTAGCTGACACTAGAGACAGACTCCAGGCCTGAATCCTGCCTGTTCTTCATCTCTAAAATGCGACAATGACATAATTTACTCCTGAGGTCATTGTGAGAATTAAATGGAGCAGTCTATACACCTCTACAACATAGCCCTGTGTCTAGCACATGTGTTCAGAAAGTGCTTAAAGACTAGGCAGATACAAATTATCTCACTTAAACCCTCTCAGAAACCTTTAAGAAGTCTGCTCATGAATAAACAGATGAGATTCTTGTGTC
>NW_007012367.1:0-715 GCF_000164805.1 Carlito syrichta
GCCTCAGCCTTCCAAGTAGCTAGAACTACAGGTGTGCGCTACCACGCCCAGCTGATTTTTTGATTTATTGTAGAGATGAGGCCTCTCCAAGTTGCCCAGGAGGGTCTTGAACCCGCGGGCTCAGGCAATCCACTTACCTTGGCCTCCCAAAGTGCTGGGATTACAGGCTGAGCCACCAAGCCCATCACATTTCGTTTATTAAGCCTTTCTTCCAGTCTTCAGGATGCTGTTAACTATTGTGTTAGAATTTAAAGAGAATATGTATACTATTTTGTTTTCTATTCAAGGACTCAAAAAGCAAAAAGTATATGTATAATAAATTCTATCTAAAAATACTTATTAATTTTTGAAGGGTTTGTATAATTGTTCTGAAATTTAGAGCTGATAAAGTATAGACTGTATATGTTTTTAGCTTTTAAAAGAAATTAACTTATTTGCATAGTCTAAAAATTGACAAAACTTTTTTTACTGAAGATACATTTTTATATTTAAATTTGTACATTTAGATAAATATATAGAAACATATGCAGGTAGAGTTATGTTAAAATTACATTTTTGTGGATGCGTTTTTACTTTTATTTAGTTCAAAGTAAAGGTAGTTATACAATTGACATTGGCTCTGTTTCTTACGTTTAATAAAATATTTATGCATTAAGTAATCAATTTTAATATACCTAATCTTAGATGCAATATTTTCAAATTAAATTTGGCAATG
>NW_007012368.1:0-718 GCF_000164805.1 Carlito syrichta
ATATGGGGGTGCTGGCCCTTGTGTTAAGAATGGCATAACTTTACTTGCCCCAAATAATCCTTGCTGGGACTGGTCTGGTGTTTTTTGAACCACTCAATTTAAAGAATGGACAACTCCAGTTAAAAAAAAAAAAAAAAGAAAGAAAAAAAACTCAAAAGAAAATTCAACTTATAAAAGGGGTTACTCCTCCTAGTTGTCAACATTTAAAATGTAACCCGTTCTTAGAAATAGTAACCCAACCTCAACTCATAGATAGAGATCCTGTGATACCTTAGAAATACAGGTTAGGAACAACCATGTCTGGATAGAAACCTCTGGGTAAATTTTACACAGGATTACTTGCTACGCCTCCAGCATCTTCACCATTCATCAATACTACCCCAACCTCTAATCCAAACCAGTTACAGCTTTGGGAATTACCAAATTAACCCCCAAAATTATCCTGGCAAGGTAATGATTATGAAAGTAACAGACTTAAAACAAACTTTGAAGGTTAAAACAGGATATGGGGATGCAATGTCTGAGCTAAATAGATAAAATATACAGTAACAAGCCTTAACAAAAGTGATTGTTATGCTTGTGCCACAGGTAGGTCACAGGCTCAAACAGTTCCATTCCCTGTTAACTGAAACACAGACCCCAAAGGAATAAGTTGTCTGTTGGCTCTATATCAAGATAAGGATGCATGTGGGAAAGACTTGCTGCAGTTTCTCCCTGA
>NW_007012369.1:0-759 GCF_000164805.1 Carlito syrichta
TGATTCCTAAAAGGTCTAAAATTTGACCTTCCACATGACCCCGCAATCTTCCTACTGGGGTATACCCAGAGGAATTCAAATCACTCCATGAAAAAGACACCTGTACATGCTTGTATATTGCAGCATTGTTTACAATAGCAAAAACATGGTACCAACTGTGCTGCCCAGCGAAAGAGGACTGGATAAAAAAATTGTGGTGCATATACACAATGGAATATTATGTAGCCATACAGATGGACAAAATTATGAACTTCACAGCAATTTGGATGGACTAAGAATCTATAATACTGAGAAGTCTATCACAGAAACTAAGAACTGAGTATTATACATTCTCACGCATAAGTGGACCTTGAATAGTTATCGTATTATAAGAAAAGCATTGTCTGGGGGTGAGATTGGCAGTAGTGAGAATCTGCTGGAAGATCTGAAGCCACACCACATCAGCAAGGGTACCTGCATAATGAACATTTGTATACTTAACCCTGAATTGTACCCCACATCTTTAAATTTTTAAAAAAAATTTTAAAAAACCTTTTTATTTTGGTTTACATGGTAAAATGAACAAATATTCTGTGTACAACTGAATAAAGTTTTTCCATGTATGCACACATACACACACGCATTCACTCATGTACCCACTTCCATGACAAAAATAATAGAGCATTTTTGGCTGCCACTTTTCCTTCAAGCATCTGTCCCCTTCTCTCCCTAGAAAGTGAATCCACTCTTTTCTATCAACTTTCTAAATACTGCATTTTT
>NW_007012370.1:0-813 GCF_000164805.1 Carlito syrichta
CATCTAGAAACTACAAAAAACTCAAACACTCAGAAAAAAGCAAACAGTCCCTTTAAACTGTGGTCAAAATACAGGATTGGATGCTTTTCATAATAAGATACAGGCAAACAGCAGACACATGAAAATGTGCACAGTCTCACTCATCATCAAAGGAATGCAAATGAAAACCACATTAAAATGCCACATACCCCCTGTACGAATGGCCATCATTAATAAACAAAAACAGATGCTGGTGAGAATTTGGGGGGAAAAATGCTTCTACACTGCATGTGGACTGAAAACTAGAGCAACATCTTTGGAAAATGCTGTGGCGGTATCTAAAGGGACAAGAAATTGACCTACCATGTGACTCAGTAATTCCCCTGTAGAGGATATACCTGGAGAAACTCAAATCATTTTACCAAAAATATACCTACACAAGTTGTTTGTTGCAGATCTAATCACAATGGCAAATTATATGGTACCAACCATGTCGCCCAGCAAAGCTGGAGTGGATAATATAAATGTGGAATATACACACATTGGAATATTATGCAGCCATAAAAAAGGACAAGTATAGGGATTTTGCAGAATGTTCGATGGATATGAAGGAGGTCCCTCATTCTCAATTATTTAATCACAGAAACAAAGAACAGAGTTCCATATGTTCTCCCTCATGAGCTGAACTTGATCAATTACAGTGCTATAAGAAAGAGATTGGCAGTAGTGAAAACATTTTAGGGGGAGGGGGTTAGATTGGCAGTGGAGGGATAGTGCAACTTAGGGAGGGCCATTACTCATCACCAGGGAGCATGCATAATCATATTTGTATTT
>NW_007012371.1:0-567 GCF_000164805.1 Carlito syrichta
GACTAGCCAGCTGACTAAACTAGCTAGTTACCCAGCTTGCCAGCTGGGAAGCCAGCTGGATTAATTACATGACTTAACCAACCAGTAAAATGGCTAGACAGCTGACTTAACCAGCTTGCTACCTAGCTATCCAGCTGGATAGCCAGTTGACTTAACTAGTTGTCTCAACCAGCTAGCCAGCTAGGTAGCCAGCTGACTCAACTAGCTGACATAACTAGAAAACCAGTTGTCAAGACAGCTGACTTAACTAGCTCTCTACCTAGATGGCTAGCTGGCTAGCCAGGTGACTTAACTTGCTGAATTATTTAGCTAGAATGCTGGCTAGCCAAATTACATAACTAGGAAGCTAACTAGCTAGCCACTTTTAAGTCAGCTGACTTAACTCGCTGACTTAAACAGCTGGCCTGCTTGCTAGTCAACTGAATTAACCAGGTTGATATATAGCTAGCCAGCTGGCTAGCAAGCTGAATTAACTAGTTGATTTAACTAAGTAACCAGGTGGCTAGCCAGCTATCATAAGTAGCCAACTACCTAGCTAGCCAGCTGGGTAGCCTGCTGACTTAACTA
>NW_007012372.1:0-602 GCF_000164805.1 Carlito syrichta
TCTTACATTTTTCTCCATTCAATTTCTCTCCATTCCATTCCATTCCACTCCATTCCACTCCATTCCTCTCCATTCAATTCACTACACACCATGCAATTTTATTCCATTACACTCCATTCCATTCCTGTCCATTCAATTAATCTCCATTCCATTCCATTCAATTTCATTCCTCTCCCTTCCATTCTGTTTCATTACACTCCATTACATTCCTCTCCATTCCTTTTCTCTCAATTCTATTTTATTCCATTCGATTCTTCTAAATTCTATCCCTCCCCATTCCATTCCTTTCCTTTTCATTCCTCTCCATTCCATTCCATTCCACTCCATTCCATTCTACTCCTTTACATTCCATTCCATTCCTTTCCAATCCATTCCATTACTCTCTATTCCATTCCATGCCATTCCACTCCGTCCAATATTCTCCATTCCATTCCATTCCTCTGCATTAAATTTCATTGCATTCCTCTGCAATCCATTCTATTGTAATTCACTTCATTCCTTTCCTCTCCATTCCATTCATCTCCATTACATTACATTCAATTTCTCTCCTTTCCATTCGATTAAATTCCTTTCCTCTCCATCCCTCTGCATTCCATTTCATT
>NW_007012373.1:0-43037 GCF_000164805.1 Carlito syrichta
GCCGGGATCTGCGGCGGCGCGGGAGGGTGTTTTGTCGTGCGAGCGCGGAGCCCTGGCCTTGGTTTTGTTGTGGCCAGAGCGGCGTCGCACTCCTCCCGCCCGCCCCGCGCTTCCCTGGTCCAGAGTTAATAAGCAGTGTCGCCCCACACTCGCTATCTTGTGCAATCTGATCGCTTTTGTTTTGGTGGTGTCGGGTAGGGGTGGGTAGGGCGAGCGCGGGGACGTGGGGAGTGAGAACTCCCTGCGGTGTGTGGGGGCAGGAGGAGGGGGGAGTTTTATTCTTCTCGGAAACATAAAGCGTGGCTTACGGGTCCATTCGAGATGGCAGGATAATTTGAACACGATTAAAAGTTTCAGTGTAGTCGCAAAACTGAGGCTGGGAACGGTGAGGGCGTGTTGGTGAGTAATGGTTGCCGAGGGTATGCAGGTGGTGCCAATTAACTCTGAAAACAATCACGACTGATCCTTCAAGAGTGAGGGGGAGAAATAGGAGGCAGCGGGGGTTGTCTAGCCCCATCACAGGGGCAGTTCAGAAAGGCTGTTTCTGTCAACAAATCCTCGAACGTCTCGTAGCGAACAGTCCGCGATGGAATAAGAGCAGATCTTTGTAGAATTCGTGTGTTCACTGCCTGGAGTAGGACGCAGGCTGGGGCCGGACTTTCCCCAAATCTGGGCTCTCCTGCTCTTTGTTTTCTAAACTTTGAGCACACTGGATTGGGCGAAAGGCTTCCGGCTCCCTTCTTCTAAGGCGTTTAGGTGGTGGTTGGGGACAAAGGAGGGTTTCTAGTCTTTAAAAGTTAGATGCAGTTTAGAAGACACCGGAGAACTGATCAGTTTTATTGTGGCATGCAATTGAACGATATAGTTTCTCTAGTTTTAGTATTTACGATTAGTGAGTTGTGAAAAACAAAGCAGCAGCGATGGCCTTGCTTCTTCGAAGGAGGAGTCGGGCATTTTAAAATAGGACGTTCTGTTGTTTGGAGCGTTCTTTATGAGGAACCTTCTTCGGAACAGGCTCCTCTTTCTTGAGAACACAGAGAGGGGAAGGGGCATTTTCGTGTGTGTTTTCAGTCCACGATGCCAGAGCTTCCCCCCAAAGACCCTTGACCAATGGTTAGCTCCTTTAAACCTGATGAATGGCCAGGGGGCACCCCAAATCCCCGTGGTTTGCTGAGGTCTTGACTCAGTTGACCTGCCCCTCCCTCCGCTCCTTGAAATTTTGAGGATTAAAGGAAATGCATATGAGCATGCACTCAGTTTTTAGTCGGAAGGGTGCTGGACAACTTAACTCTAGTAAGCGTCAGGGATGGCGTTCCTTTGGCTGTTGTCTAGTATAGTAATGAAGACCGAGGTGTTTTTGGTTCAGTTGCAGGCATTTTGCTGGCATATTTAGGGATCAGTGTTTCCTCCCTGAGTGTGACAGCAGTTTTCAAAGTAGATGCAGTCATATGGACGTGTTTGTTTTGTTTCCCTATAAGGTGAACGCGGCACCTAAAAGCAGAGGGGTTTGGAGGTTGAGTGGTAGCCAGATAATCTGATGGCTGTTTTCTTTTTTAAAAATTGGCATGCACTTTACACTTATTGTGGCCATATCCTTAACAGTATTCAGCCATCTTTCTGCCCCAGGAATGGTCCCAGCCTATGGTCCAAGCAATGTAGACATGTGGGATGTGGGTGTTTAAAGCAGTTAGTGTTTTATTACCAGAAGGAGAATCCAGAATGGGAACTTTCGAAAGAACCTACATAGCAAATTGCAGTGTCAGCTCTAGAGGGAAATAGCAAGTGAATGGAATTGGGTGAAGAGTTGGGTTTTGGGTCAAGATTTGAAGTTTAAAAGGTCATTTGTTTGATTTGTCAAAAGGATCAGAAAAGTTTTGCTTTAAGGAATATGCTAAGGTTGAATAGATGGTGAACCTTAAAGATATTACAGAAAATGCAAGAAGTCAGTCACAAAAGGCTACATATATTCCGTTTAATGAAATGTATAGAATAAGCAAATCCATAGAGACGGAAAGTAGATTAGTGGTTGCCAGGGGCTGGGGAGGACGGAAGTGACTGCTAATGGGTACAAGATTTCTTTTGGGGGTGATGAAAATGTTCTAAAATTAATTGGTGGTGGTTGTACAACATGGAATATACTTAAAGCCATTGAGTTGTACACTTGAGGTTGGTGCCTTTTATAGTATTTGAATTACATCTCAATAAACCCATTTTGTTTTTTAAGAGAAGTATGCAAAGGTTGAAAAGAACTCACTGTGCTGTCTTGGACATAAAAGTTACATTAATATTATTAAGTAAGTTTGTCCTGAAAGCTGGTGTTTCTCTTTATTTTTTTTTCCTTTTTGAGTTTTTCAGATCCTTGAATTACAGCAATACAACAAACTGATAATTGAAGCCATAGCAGCAGGGACTCAATGACACAGGAGAAACAGACAAGTAGGACAAAGAGAATCTTCATTATACATAACTCTAGTTAAAGACTGAGGGATTGGATTTTAAAA
The DNA here is from genome assembly GCF_000164805.1 of Carlito syrichta. Classification (NCBI taxonomy): domain Eukaryota; kingdom Metazoa; phylum Chordata; class Mammalia; order Primates; family Tarsiidae; genus Carlito; species Carlito syrichta. Next base: position 2,502 of record NW_007012373.1, read on the forward strand.
AGACAAAAACAAAAAAACAAATGGTAGTGAAATTCAGATTTTTGACAATAAAATCCTCTACTGAATCTGACGTGATGTTGGTTTTTTTCAAGATAGAGTTTAGGAGCTGAGTCTGGATGGCTGTTGTATTTCCAGTTTTATTATGTATTTTTTTTTTTAAAGCAAAGAAATAATGTGCTGTTTTAAGATGATAAAGAATTTCCACTCTCTTTTTGATTTGCCATATTGACCACAGCGGCAGTGAAGAGTGAGGATTTTTTTTTTTCCTTTGTTGCTTATTTTGCTTCTTAAATAGCTCCAGAGTCTGAGCTGGAGAAGGAATCTTTTTAGGATGCAGTCGTAGTTTCAAGTATACAGTGACTTTTATTTTTAAAAATGAACATTTCTTATAGAAGATTTTAAAATGTGGAAAGTCATCTTTGTTTTTAAGTCAGGTGCGTTTATACAGATTTACCCTAGCCTTTCCATAGAAAAGACCTTGGGAATAATTGTTGTTTACATTTGTTTTTGGTCTTCCTCTAAGGCTTAGTTTACTCATAAAAATGTTTCCTGCCCTTCCTATTGTTGCAAGATCAGGGCTGTAATGAAAATCAACTGTATCATTTTCACTTGTTGCCTTAGAGTTTTGCCAAGGGGAGTCCTCAAGGGATGGTAGTTTCCTTTTTAATCTGATTTCATTTGTTTTGTAAGAATGTACTTCAATCTAGCCACACTTATTGGGCACCTACTGTATAAAAGTTGACATTGTGCTAGGCAGTGCCTGAGCCTTCAAAGTAAGAGGACTTTGCTCTTGTCCTTGGGGAATTTTATAATTCTCTCTTGCTTTTGAAACAAAGTTACTTGAAAATTAAGATTTTCCTCCTAGACACAGCATAGGATATACAGTTTTCAAATAGATGGTGGGGAGCATTTTAAAGGCCCTTTAAAATTATTTCTGTAGACTGAAGACATGAAGTAAATCACTGTTATTGATCTTCAGAAAGCCTTTGTACTAATTTTGCCCTATTAGTACTTTGCCTGGTATTGTAATGTCCCTGTAGACCACAACATACAGGTGATGTTCGCCCATCTTGACTTCTTTATAACATTGATTATGACGGTTGTGACTAAACATGTGCAGTGTTGTAGCTGCCTTTTTCCAAAAGTTAGGAGTCACAGGTGTGTACGTAAATGGTGTGTTGTAAGAAAGATAGGACTTATTTAGGAAGTTTGGGACTTATACATTGCTTAACTAAGTTAACTAACTTTCTGGAGTCATTAGGAAATGCTCATAATTTCAGGGCATTTTATAATTTAAAAATAACTTGGTGTATTTAAAAATGTGAGGGGGTAAAAATGAGATTGAGGAGACAATGAAATCCTGAAAGATTCTTTTTTTAAAAATTTAAATCTTACAAGCCATGTTTCTTTCTGGGTCTTGATTTTCTTTAGTTTGTTGTCAAAACTCATTTAAAAATCAACCCTGGTTAGTGGAAGAGGTATTTGTGCCCGTGGGCAAACTTGCTTTGAACTGTTTTTCTTAGTTGGCAGGTGCTACCTGAGTCCAAGAGATGAACTCTTCTGAATTGTACTAAATACAGTATATGATAGCTGCACACATGCTAGGGCTATAGTTTCTTGATTTCTCTGCCTGAGGTGTTCTAAAGGAAAATTCTGAATATTTTGAGAACAACATAGTGCATAATGAATGATGCATTCTGAGCCCTCTTGGGAAATGGTGTTTGGCATCAGATTAGCAAGAGAAAGTTTTCCAGTTAATTGTAAAGATGTGATTTGGCTTAACCTGGGGGGCAGGCAGTCCCAGTATTTATCCCTGTTGACATCTGGGGAGCATAAATGATTTCCAGTATTTGGAAAGATTAAAACTTCGAAATATGTACACACACCCCCATCCCTGTACCCCCACCCTCAGGGATCTGTAAAATAACTGTTTTGTTCTGAGGGAGAGACATATATTTGGTATATAAAATGGTTAGTAAACAGAAGATCTTTAAAAACAAAGAAGGTTGTTATAAGATGCATATTCCTTTGGTATGATGCTTTCTTTTGTTGAATTTCTTTGGTTTTGACTGAAAATATTAACAATACCTTTGATTTTTGAGACTTTTGAAGACTCAATTGTTTTCTATTTCTAAATGGTGAGTTGTACTCATGTTTTAAAGTCCCAGATATCATTTTTGAAGTTTTCTCTCCTTTTTTCACTTAAACCAGTTTTCCTTATGTCTTATTAATTCCAGACTCTTAAGGAAAGATTGGTATTTCTTTCGTGAATTGAGAAATCTTTTCCCCCCTCCTTTCTTTCTCAATAAATACATATTGAGTACTTACTGGGCTCAGTTCTTTAGATTTAAAAATTATTTCTCATACTATGAAATCGCTTACCATAAATTTTTTAAGGTGTAAAACAAACCATAGAAATTACAGCCATGTTTACTTAAAAAAAACCCCAAAAAACAAAAGATACAAACTAGTTAGTTTAAAATTTTTCCTTCTCTGGACTACAAAACATTTTAAACTCATTAGGTTGCTATTCAGATTTTACTGTAACACCACAGAAAGTAGTTTCTTTTACATGAACACCTACGATTGCAATAACTTTTACAGTGTACTGTTGCTGTTATTTATGACTGGGAGAAGTAAGTAGGGATGCAGAGATTGCCATATTTATATTCACCTTGGTTAGTGTTGGTGGTGGCTTGGTTTATAAAGTGTTAGGAGATGTGTCCATGAAGCCTGTCATGGCTGATGGTCTTGAAACCCACACTTTCTAAATTTTAAATCACTGGGTGACAGGCTGGCCATAGAGGGAGAACATGCACACGTGTGAGTGGTGCCATCATGGACTGCAGAGAGAGCTGTGGCTACCTTAAATTGCTCACTTCATCAGAGTCTAGGAGACATCTTTAAAATTTTTTTTTAAAGCATTTACATTTTGAGGACCTTAGAAAGTAGTCTGTTGCTAGTCCAGAAAGTTCTTGGGGGGGTGGGGTGGGTAGAATTTGAAACTTTATTTTATCTCCTCACTCTTAACCCCTTAATAACATATGCTTCTACTTCCGTTAGAGTTACCTAATATGAGTGCCATGTTTTCAAGATTGTGTATCTCCATCCATCTGTCCAGATTCTGAGAGTTTGAAATAAGTTGTTGTTGCTCTTTTGTATACTTTTGTTTGGCCACTTTTTTCTTAGCATGGTACTAGCTTTAAACTGGCTTTGGTATTATGTGTCAGTTTAAAAAGCATACTGCTTTTAAATTACTCTTGACATGGGAGAACAAATGTATTTTGACAGTCTTAAAGCATAAATATTTTATAGAGCAGAACATTAAAAATTTCCAGATATATTTTTGAATGCTTACTTTCAGCTTGTCCTCTTCTAAAAAAATATAGTCAATGGTTTGGATTTGTCTCTATGAAATTGTTTATTGGGAATATATGTTTGATTAAATAAATGAGATATCACCAATTTGAGTCAGGCGAATTTTAGTTAATAGCACTTTAAGGAATAATAGTTGGATGATAATTAGGGAGAGATGAATTTATATATAACAGTTTTCTCAGTTTTCCCCAAATTTGAACTATCTTAGTGACCTTTGATAACTTTCTGGCAAAAGTAGGAAGTAGGAGAGAAATTCTGAATATGAGCCCATGATCCTATTGACTGCATCAGCATGCGAAGAGGTTTCTAAGTCATCAGCTAAGTTTATTTAGATCGTGAAATCTTCAACTGTGCTCATATTTATCTTTACTATCTTATATCTATTCTCCCTGCCTGATTTTCCTGGATCTCATTGTAGTGGAATAATACACGAGCTCACAGACTGAGGACTTGAAAGAGAAGCACAGATTGCCACGAAAACAGATGGGCACAGAGAGACACCAGCGGCAGAGGGAGATCTGCTGTTCAGAGTCCCTCAGTGCTGTTGTCTGGCTTCTGTGAATAATGAGTTTGCTACGTATGTTAGGTCACAACATGATACAGTTTTGATCATAAATTCTTTTGTTACAGTAGCCATTCTTGGTCAGGTGATATGTTTGGAATTTTTCTTTCTCACATATACCTCAATAAGATTTCCAACAATAAAGGTTGACTCAGGATGGAATTCCTAGTTACATTTCAATTCTGCAATCTGTCCTTTACTGGGGAACCTCACTGAGTCACTTGAAATTGCTCAGATGTACCCCCATTTCTGGCCCCAACCTAGTCCCATCTGGACCTGCATGGTCTCCGAGCACATGCCCAGTTAGCCTCTGAACTGTCTTTGACTCCTGTGCTGTCCCTTTGGTTCGATGAACTTCCCAGCCTCAGATTCTCAGAATGTTCTTCTTGTGGCCTGAGAATCAAGTCCAAGGCCCCACGTGTTGGGCTGTCAGAGGCCCTTAATAAGACTTAGCTATAGGGATCCAGTGGTAATTCCTAATGTTACCCAGCACTTGTGCTTTGCTGAGTAGAGTCAGCCATGCTACTCCTGTATTCAAGTTTTTGCTCCTGCTGTTTGATGGCCTGGAGTGTTTTTCCTTTTACTACTTTGCTACTTTTCTACGCCCCACCCCCACCTGCACCCTATATTGAATAGCAGAGAATACCACTTAGGAGCACAGGAAAGTCATTTGGTTCTGGTTCCTCCTTAGCTGCCGATCAAGTTCTGAACAAGTTATTTAATTTTTCTGAGTCTCAACAGAAACATGGAGACAAAAATATTTGGGGTTCTTTTCTACTCAGCAGTTTCTAATATGTTTAGAAAACTAAAGTCAAGCTGGGCTCGGTGGCTCAGCCTGTAATCCCGCGCCTTTGGGAGGCTGAGGTGAGTGGATTGCCAGAGCCCGCGGGTTCGAGACCTCATCTCTACAATAAATCAAAAAATTAGCCGGGCGTGGTAGCACGCGCCTGTAGTTCCAGCTACTGGGAAGGCTGAGACGGAAGGATCGCCGGAGCTCAGCAGGTCAAGGCTGCAGTGGCCAGGAGCGGCCACTGCACTCCAGTCTGGGCAACAGTGAGACTCCAACTCAAAAAAAAAAAAAAAAAAAGAAAAAGAAAACTAAAGTCAGAAAAATTGGGGGAATTTTTTGTTGTAGTTGTTGTTTTTTTACAAACCTCTGAGTTTCAGATAGGTCTGCAAAATAGGGACGAGCCTCTAACTTTCTAAAGGCAGGGCACTTGGTCAGTTGACTCCATTCCCCCAAATACATTTCTGTGGTTTTAATGGGTCTGAGATGCCATCCTTTAATTCTGCCTCTGATTCCTTCTCCTTCTTGAAGCTTCTGGTGATTCTTGAACTTCTCTAGATCTGTCTTCCCCATTTCTCCTCCTGAGTTCATAACTATGGCTGTGCTGGTTAGCAGTGATTTGTTTTGTCTTGTTCCCTGGCTGTTGTCATTTTATGAGGACTGTGGAACCAGAGTGGCTGATTTGAATCTCAGTTCCTCAGTAGCTAAATCTCAGACAAATGAAATATTCTTGTGTCTCAGTTTCCGGTCACTGAAATTATAATTTTAATAGAATCTGCTTTTTATACATTTATTAAAATCAAATGAATTCATACACATGAACGGAACCTGGTGCCTGGTATGAAGCCCCTAGACTTTGGCAGCTACTGCTCTTATGGACGTGGCATCCTTGAATAGAGATGCTCTTTGAACAGTGCCAGAAGTATAGCACACACTTGATTGGGACTGCCTTCTTATTTAAATATGGGATAGAGCCTGGCATGTAGGTGCTCAATATATAATAATACTTCATTTTGCGAAGGTCCTTAACATGATGGCATTTTACTTGTTAAACACAATTGTGTGATATTATTTTTTTCGTGAATAGTGACAACCTCTGCAGTTCACCATTTCAGAGATCTGTTTATTACCCTTTTCCCTTTAATCTTGTCGATTGTCAATTTCTGCTCGCACCTGAGAGGTGTCCGGTGTGCACTTTGCCCATCTCGCCAACTCATAGGCGCCATCTAGCGGCCTTAAAGGAAATTCAGCCTATTTGGTGACTGAATTACAAACCTGTGCCCGGAGAATGAAGGTAACGATCCCTCCCCACTTTCTGGCAGGGTTCCTAACAACTGATTGCAAGAAAACGTGGATTCTGCAGGCTTCTGTAGAAAGCGCTGGGCTATGGTTTTGGATTAAGGTTGCTCTACTGTGTCAGTGTGAGGGAATTAGGGCATTCTTAAATGATGCAAACAAGCATTCTGCAGCTCTTTGGCGGAGTTGTTATTCCTAGAGTGTTTTTTAACCACTAGGGCTTTATGCTGTTTTTACAGGACTTTCTTAAATGAAAAGTTCTAAAATATTTCTTTTGAGATTAGAGATTTAAAAAAACCCTCCTGATTCATTTAAAAAAATACAGCGAGATTTACTTTCCAGGCTCTGTATAAATAGGTAGTAACACTTTAACTATCATTCTTGCATGTGTATCCTGGGGCTAGTCTATGTAGTTGAGTTGCTCCACAGCCAGAAATACTAATAGTGAATAATAATAAATGCTCCCATTACTGGTGTTAGGCCCCACATTCGCTGTATTATATTAGATCATTATCTAATATTTGGTATTTGGCTTACTATTTTATTGATATATTTTCAGAATCTGCTTTCTCACTTCTTTGGTGAGACTAAATGGTTGTTTAGTTTCACATGTCAGAAGTTTTAGACCTGTTTCTCTGTGATTGCCCTTTGTTATTTTAAATCTGGAAATCGTTTCTTTGGGTGTTTGAGAGAGAACTTCAGCCTGCCTTCCTCCAGACATTCTGTAAAACTTCTCAGGCTGTTTCTGAAGCAGGCTGTACTCATTCATGTCTCTCAGCCTTGGCAGGTGGAAGCCCCTCTGCTCGGAATAACAATATTACTAGTTTGCCCTCTGGCAAACTCCTTTAAGAATTAGCTACAGTCTTACCCTCGGTGGCCTTGATTCTGTATGCAGAGCAGTTGCTCTGACTTAGCTCTCCTATGGTTCTCTTTCTATATCTCTATTAGGGCATCTCCCTCATGTTGTTTCCCCCCACTGTTGGAGAGGGGAGTGGTACCATGGTCATGTTTGAATCTCTAGAACATGGCCCAGTGCCTGGCACAGAAAAAATTCAATTTATTTTTTCCCCCTCTGGGAGCTTACTGTATAGTTAGGAAAATTCAAGTACTGATGGACAATACCAGGCAGTGTGTTTTTCCGAGATAGATGACTTCTTAAAGGGATACCCTTCCATTCCCTTTGAAGCACTTTTTATGTATAGCAGATTTCTTTTTGTTGAAATCGCTGTAGCTCTGCCAGCCAAAACATTTTACCACACTACTGCTACTTGAAAACAACAAAATTATCTTTAAAATCATTGTTTCGTTAGGTTTTTTGCATACTGAGCTAAAAAATAAACTTTAGAACTCCTGGAAAGGTCATTTGTGAGTCTGGCCTCATGTCAAGATTGCTTCACCCCAGTGGATGAAGGCTTAGTTCATAAGTTCCCTGTGGATAAGGATTAATGTGTTTGTAGTGTGCTTTAAGCTGCTGTGAAACTGGGCACCTGATTGAAGGTGCAGGCATCTTCAGTCTGGACCCTGCTGTGTCGTGGTCTCTAGAGTGGCCCGATGTACGGGGCCAGGATGGAACTTCAGGGGTCCAGGTGGATGCCTTTGCAATGGCTGATCTTCCGAGTTATAGGTGCGCCCAGGTCGTTTCTCAGGCCCTTCCAGCCTTCAGTTCCCAAGACAGTAGGCAGAGAGAGAGAGAGAGAGAGAGATCGATCTTAGGAAGGTCTGGCTTAGACCAGCAGAATCACTGTGAACAGAAGTTTGCTTTTATTTCTTGCATTGTTTTCTTGGTGAGGCCAGTCAACTTTTGTTTTGAATCCTGGCAGGGATAGTAGCCAGATCTGGAAGGTCTGTTATCACTCAAGACCCCCTCACCCACTCCCACCATTTTTAGTTGTGGTCAAGGCCTTTGGCACAGGTCTTTTGGTGGGGGGCCTTGGAGAAGGTGAAACCTGTTCCCTGTTCCTACCTCCTGACAGTACAAAGTTTACTGGAACTTAATAATACCTAAGAAATTATCTTTCAAGGCTTGATACTCCTGACGAGACATGTGAGGTGGGATATTTCTTGCAGAAAATGTAAACATAATCATTTGAACCTGGTATGTTAGTTTTAAATGCAGCTTGTAAAAAGAAGCATCTTGTAAAATTGCCATGTGAATGCTGGACTGGGAGCGTGCGAACTGGCCTGACCTGCCTTTCCTCTGCTCTTCTCTGTGGGGTTTGCACATTTGCAGGGCTTTCTTTGAAGCTGGGGCCCAACCATCCACTGTCTCCCTCCCTTCAATGCAGGAAGGCATGTTGGACAGGGAGCTACAATGTCTTCACCCGTAATTTGCAATTATACTGCTTTAGCATGGATCCCATGAGAATGAGCAGTCTAAGATGACCTGGAGAACTGGCAACTAGAAAGCATTCAACAGATTTGAATGGTTTTCTCTCTCCTCCCCGTGGTGGCCCCAGTGGACTCTTTGGGGCTCTGGCCTTCCCTCCCTACCCCCAGCATGAGGGCATGGCGACCACTCAAGTATAGGGTCATCTCTCCCAACTACAGTAAAGGTTTGAACCCAGGAAGCCTGAGTCTCATGTCAGCCTTTGGAACCAATAACCACATTACCTCTCTGTGTCTGAAGTGAAGTGGTCTTTAAGTTAACTGGGCTGGCTCTGGTTCAGGGTCATGTCCCCACCTGGGGAGGCAGAGTGGGAGGTGAGTTGTGGGGTGGGTATGAAGCTTTAATTTCGGTGTCGGGACTTCAGGGCCTCCAATACCTTCTGCTCTAAGGAGAGCATATGAAAAAATTCAATTTATTTTTTTCCCCCTCAAGGAGCTTACTGTATAGTTGGGAAAACTCAAGTACTGATGGACAATACCAGGCAGTGTGTTTTCAGTGCTGAGTTGTGAGATGATGCTGACTAAAGGTTTGGAGAGTCCTGTGGGCTGTGGGGGTAGTGGGAGTGGGGTCATGGAGCTGTGAAATAGTTTAAGACTCATCTGGGAGGGCATCTGACTTTAGTGTGCCCTGAGTATTTTGACTCTCAGGGTCCAAGGGCATCCCAGGAGAGGGAGGGATAGAGTGTGGTGTGGGTGGCAGCATGCACTGCTGGGATGGACAGTGGATGTCAGAGTCAAGTGTGTCTTGAGAAGGAACTTGACTGCTGGCTGGAGTGTAGGGAGCTTTGAGACCTTTGGAACATTGCAGTGGTCCTGGCCTCGATGGAATCAGTGTTGGGGGCAGAGATAGACACCCCAGTGTGGGCCAGTGATGGTTTAGGCGAGTCAGGCGATGGGGACAGGGTCAGCGCCTGCTGTGTCGTGGTCTCCGGAGTAGCTTGATGCACAGGGCTCCAGCGGGAACCTCAGGGCTGGGTAGCTGCCTTCACAACTGCTGGCCTTCTGAGTGACAGAGTGGGCTTAGCTCATTTCAGGCCCTTCCAGCCTTCAGATCCCAAGGTGCTAGGTAGAAAGAAAGATGGAATTCTTAGGAGAGTCTGACGGGAACCAGATCCCAAGACCAGAAAGCAGGAACTGACTGGACACATTGGCCCATCCGAAGGGGTTACCAATGAGGCTGAGGGGGGTGACTGGTGAGGCTGAGGCCCTATGTGTGAGGAGTTGGTGACAGCAGGCGTGGGTGGGCTGTCTAGAGGGCAGTCCCAGTGGATGGAGTGGCAGGCTCCGCATGGCCCCAGGTTAGCTGGAGGACTGGGAGCAACAGTACAGAGCAAGGTCTCGAGGAGGCACCTGGCATGGAATAAAGAGAACTAGTGAGGCAGTTCACATAGCAAAGTTTTTGGAAACTGCGGCATTCACCTTTTTTTTTTTTTTTTTAAAATAAAAAAGCTGGACTTTATTTTTTTATTTTTATTGGTATTATGTTTCGAGTTAGGGAGTCACTCCTGGGAACAGGCACTCCTTCTGCCTTAGCATCTTGAGTAGCTGGGACTACAGGTGTGCACCACCGTATCTGGCTAATTTTTGTTGTTGTTGTTGTAGAGACGAGGTCTTGCTATGTTGCCTAGGCTGGTCTCAGACTCCTGGGCTCAGGCAGTCAGCCAACCTCAGCTTCCAAAGTGCTGAGATTTCAGGTGTGAGCTACTGTGTCGACCAAGAGCTGAACTTTAGAAACATGGAGGAACTCTTGCTTTGTTAGGGCATCTCATGTACTGGTAAGATCAGGGGCTGGGGTTAAAACCGGTGGGAGCAATACGTCCTCCAAATGTGTTCCTCTCCTCGAAACACAAAGGTAACATGCTTTCAGATGAGCTTTTGCTGTCATTTGTTGGTACATTGCCTTCTGACTTTCAAAGGGAATCCAGACCAGATATGGGCCCTTGTTGCCTTCTGGGTGGGGTCAGATGGGCCGGAGGCTAGTTGTGGGCTGGGCCAGTGCAGTGGCCTTGGGCTTTGTGGGGCTGGGATGGGGGCAGTGTCGGCCAACCTGGCAGGGCTGTTTCCAGCTCACACTGTCAACTGAAGAGGAATGATTTGTTTAAAGAGTTGCCAACTTTGTATCCAGGTCTGGGCTTTGCTATTGGTGCTTTTTAACTTGTATTGATTTATGTTTTTAAATTGACTGGGCACATTGTAGCTCTTGATGAGAAGCAATTGCCTGTCCTTAGTGCAGGATTAGTGCTACTAGCTGGGTGCTGCCTGTTCTGCAACTGTAACTGTTTTCACTTGACAAATAACGTTAAAAATACAGTAATGCAAGAGGCTTCCTGGGAGGGTGATGTCATTTGGCCTGTGGGCTTTTTGTATTGCTTTTCTGCTATTAGGATAGTGAATTCTGAATTTAAAATCATTTTTTACCTGTTGGAGCAAGCAGAACTTAAGCATTTCTGACAGTTTCTGTTTTCCCCAGTTGGAAAGGAGACCTATCTTGTCCCATAAGCCTTCCCCTCCCACCCCCCCCCCCCCCATCTTGTTTGGTGGTCCCAATTCCCTTTAGGGATGAGAATTAGCGTCCAGAGTGACTTTGAAGTCTACTAATGGGTTGGGCCTGGGCTGTTATTTGCCCTCTTTTGTTCTACTTTCTCACCTGTACCATGGAAGATAATCATGATACCCTCTTGGGATTGTTGCAGGTATTTCATGAGAGGAATATGCATAAATTAATGAGCAGAATACGTATAAATGTCTTAGAACTTGGTGCCTATTGCAGACACTAGGAGTTGGCTGATATTACTGTTGCTGAGGAAGGAAGAAATGCACATCAGGAGTTATTTACTTCCTTAAAACGCAAAATAGTGCCCTCATGGGTGTATATCAATTCTGATATTCTGCTCCTAGCTGCATTTGCCATGTTTGACCATAGTGCAAGACTAGCTTCATTTTATGCAGAGGTAGGTTCACGAGTGCCCTGCTGGGGATAGAGACACCCCTCCCTTCCTTTCTTTCTTTCTCCCTCTGTCTCTCCTGATTCCACTTCTGCCCCCAGAAGGGAGTGAAGCAGTTTCCTCCAGGAGATGGATATTTGGGTTCCAAGTGCCCTTTCAAGAAGTCCTATGTCATGGATTGTTCCCATGTCATTGTGAACTGTGCAGGTCCCTGACCCCTTCACTCTCTTCCTTCTTCAAGGAGAGATAGGTAATTGGGGGTCATGCAACCTTCTGGGGTCAAGAGCATTGGGGGTGTGGACGGGACTTATATTTCCTGCCAAAATTTAGGGCATAGGATCTGAAAAGCATGAGTCTGCCTATCCCCAGAACTAATTAGAATATTTTATGTTGAGAGGGGACAGTTGACAACCTGCAGCTTTTCTGCTTGCAGGGGTGAGACTGAGCCCTCTGGCTGAAAAGAGCGGGAAAAGGCTGGGATGCCGGCCTTACTTCTGTCACCTGATTAGTGAGCGTATTGGGGAGAGCCTTCTTCCAGTACAGTGAGAAGAAGCTGCCCTCCTGCTTGCTTGCACTGGAACTCTGCTTACCAGGACTGGAATTCGAGCTTAGTCCTGCTTAGGTAACTGGGTAGGAGGGCTTGGGTGACCTTGCTATGAGGCCATCATCTACCATGGTGTTTTCGAGGGAAATGTGTTTTGAACCCATACTACTTTCTCAATCAATATAATAATTCATAGTAAGTAATGATACTATTTACTTTTTGTGGTATAAAGGTCTCTTGGGGGAGGAGTTAATTCTTTTGATTTAATACTTATTTTTTGAGGCCGATGAGCACATGAAAAGATGCTGAAAGTCATTAGTCATTGGTGAGATGCAAGTCAAACCCACAATGGATATCAATTCACACCCATTAGTATAGCTGTTATAAAAACAAAAAAGCCCCCCAAAACAGATGATAACAAGTGTAGGCCAGGATATGGAGAGATTGGAACCCTTGTTTATCCCTGGTGTGGAAAATGGTATGACGGTTCCTCAGTAAATTCTGCATAGAACTGCCATATGATGCAGCAATTCTACTTCTGGGTATATACCCAAAAGAAGTCAAGGTAAAGACTTGAATAGATATTTGTACACCCGTGTTCATGGCCAAGAATAATCATTCATAATTGCCAAAAAGTGGCAGCAACCCAATTGTCCACCCATAGATGGATGGATAAACAAAATGTAGTATATTCATACAACGACCTACCATTCAGCCTTCAAAAGGAAAGACATTCTGTCAATGCTTCAGTGTGGATGAACCTTGAAGACATTATGCTAAGTGAAAGGAATCAGTCACACCGCTTCACTGAGATGAGGTACCAGAGTAGGCAGATTCATAGGGACAGGCAGTAGCATGGTGGTTGTCAGGGGCTGGGGGTAGGGGGGAATGAGGAGGGTTTGAGGGTAGAGTTTCACTTTGAGAAGATGGAAAAGTTCTAGAGATGGATGATGGTGATGATCGCACAGTAATATGAAAGCACTTAGTGCCACAGAACTTAACACTTAAAAATGGTTAAGATGTTGAATTTTATGTTGTATATATTTTACCACAGTTTAACAAGCCCTTATTTATTGATTGTTTTGACTGTGATGTGTACCGTGTGGAACAGTGAGGGTCTAGAAGACCAGTCCCTGCCGGTGGAGGTCACATCGCAGGGGCAGGTGATTTTCGTGGGTGTTGTAGGGGCCATGGGATCACAGTGGGAGAGCTGTATGGTCAGGGAGGCCTAGAGGAAAAAAAAAGGCAGATTTGAGCTGAGTCACAAAGGATGGGTCTGTTTTTCTATCATGAGAGACAGTACTGCAGATAATGTCTTCCTTTCAAGGAAAGCAAGTCAGGAGTCAAATTCTCATGCCATTCTAGTCACAAATGAAATTTATTACTAATCAGCCATGTGACGTGTAATTGCTTTTTCATTTTCTTGTTTTTCCAGAAGAAAGATTTGTTTAGATATTTGGTTCCCTCACTGATTATACTGGAAGTTTTTCATTTGTTTTGACAGCTCAATTTTTTATTGCAAACTGATTCCCTCATTACAGAGGGAACCCTGAAAGAAAGGGATTGACCTCTGCCAGCAAGAGACTGAGCATCTTACAAGCAAAGAGTGGCCAGAGCCTTTGTTTTACAGATGAGGAAACACACTCCGAGGAATGTGTTGCTTGGGTTTACAGCACACGTACAGCCCGTTGAAGGCCAGGTGTGCTGGTTCCCCTTCCCAGCACTTGTTCTCCAGGACTCGTTCTTTGTACTCAGTTGCCATCCTCTAGCTTCACCAGGCGCCAGGGCTCAGGTCTGGGCCTGCTGGACTCCAAACAAGACCGGGAGGTAGCCAAGCCTGTCTGACTGTGAGGGGGAGCTTTCTCCCGCCTTCTTGGGTAGCAGCTCTTCTTGGTCTGGGACCTCTGGGAGGAAGCTAGCTGCCAACGGTTGGTCTATGTCTGGGAGTTGGACTTGCATTTTCCCTGTACCTTGGAAGCAAACCCAAGTGACCACTCTTGTCCTCCCCGGCCCTGTCCTGGTTGTGTTGCTTGTTTGTGTGCTTGTTCTGCCCAGCCATTTGGGCAGGAGATATTGTCACATGACAAGAGGGAGGTGTGCCTCGACCTTGGGTTGGTGACATGCACTTACAGGGTTGTATAGATGCCTTAGCCAGCTCAGGCTGATGAATAACCATAGACTGGAAGGCAGGAAGGCTGAAACAACAGACCTGTTTCTCACAGTTCTTGTGGCTGGAAGTCTGAGATCAAGGTCCCAGCCAGTTTGGTTTCTGGTAAGGGCCCACTGTGTCCTCACATGGCAGAGAGAATAAGGACTCTGTTTGCTTCCTCTTTGTATAAGGGCACTGATTCCACTTCCGGGACTCTACCCTCATGTCTTCATCTATACCTACTTCCCTAGCAGCCCGCCTTTAAACACCATCTCATTGGGGTTGGGGCTTCAATGTATGGATTTTGTGGTGACACAGTCATGCAGTCCATGTCAATGGAGTAACACGCTTTAGTTAAGGCTTCACAAGACCAGAACTCTAATTTGTCAGTTCTTGGCCAAGTTTGAGAGTTGGTTACAGAATCATTTTTCAAACTTCAGTGGAGTCCACTACTTAAAAGTACATGTTTTCAGGATGGCACTGAGCACATTTGTCTTCTTAACCAAATGCTTGAAATGTGTAATTGGTCATCTGAAAACCCTATTGCTTTTCTTGAAGTCAGTGCAGTTTGAGAGGGACATAATTGTTGAGAAATTTCATATGACTCCATTTCCCTAGTTTAGGACAAATAAGTTGCGTACTTTAAACTCTGCAGGAGCTATGTAGAGGGAAGGTATACTCCAGAAGTGCTTAACTTTCACTGTTGAAGACTCAGTTCCCTGTAAGTCCATGTCTCCGCTCTCCCCACCCAATGAGCATGCCATCTGGGGGATGTGTGGGGCTCAGTTAAAAGCAGCTCACCTAGCCCCTTCCCTAGGGTCTGTTTTGTAGAACTGACACCAGCACCGGTGCGTTGGAAGACGTACAGCAGAAGACAGGCTTGCCTGCAGCCCACTTTGGAGCCCTTCACATTGCCTCTTCCTCTCCCAGCACATCTAGAAAGCTGGGGAGGTGATTGTTAATTGTTTGTAAGCTTCAACTGTTTACCAGTCATACTTGCTATTTTAAATCTGACCCTGCTATTATGTTGTTTTGTTTCTGTTCACAGTTGAGCTTTAAGCTGGGTAGCATTTCATGGTGAGTCACTCCCATGACGGTAAAATCAGTATCGATCAAGCCTTCCTGTTAATCCTGTGAACAGTTTAGAGACAGATGAGACGGGCTTAAGGTTTCCTCTGGCTTGGATCCCTGCGTGTGCGGGTTGGGCTTCCTGAGGACCCAGCTGCCCCTTTTATATGCTGATCTGAAACCTACGAGGGTGTTTAACATGCATCTTGGAATCTCTGCTGCCTGGAAACACTGTGTTTAAATGAAGGGTATACAAGCTCCTGGGAGGTTTTCTCCTTTTTGTTCTCTGAGCTCCACCCCACTAACTGTTTGAATTTTCTGCATATGAAAGTTAGTTGGGGGGGGGAGCATTCGTAACCCTTTTCTTGCTGCCCTGGGCTTTGAATTGGAGGTAGACGTGGCACCTTTTTCTTGGCTTTGATAGAAAGTTGCTCTGAGGGCCAAATATGTTGGTTGCTGTGAATTCTTATTGATTGATGGACAGAGCAAGGTTAGTTATCTGGGCAGAGCATGGCAGGTGCAGGATTCTGAGTAGGCACAGTGGGGTCCTCCACTTCTGGGCTTGGGAATTCAGGCCATCAATTCTCATCAGGGCAGTGGGAACTCACACTCCTACCTTCCCTTAATCCTGGGCAGCCCTGTGAGGTGGGTGTGGACACTGAGGGGTGTCTTCCTGGGGCTTTGCAGTCATCTCAGTATCCCAACTTCGGAGTGCTGAGCCTGGCCCCAGAGGCTGGCCATCTGGTGAGGAAGCCCCACAAGGCTTGGAAGGTGTTCTGGCTCTTGGCAGATACTGGGGCAGCCCAGGGTCCTGATAAGAGCATGGGCTGAGAATGCCACTTGGATTCGGCTACCGTGGGCAGCAGAGTGGGGGTGGTTGGTGTTGCTTTTGCTGCAGAGCAGAGGAGGTAGATCAGGGGCCCAAGGGATGCTGAGCTGTACCTCATAGAGAGGATTTAGTTTTGTAGGAGTTGAAGAGAGAAATGAATTGGAGGATCTCAATGTTCAGGAACCTGTGAGAGGCAGGTAAGTTGTGTAAAATGCAGCCCCAGTTTTAAAAAGAGCTTGCATTGGCCTTGAGAAGAAAAGCTGTTCGCAGCTGCTGGGATAGGACCAGGTACTCTTACAAGTGAGAACAGAATTAACACAGTGGGAATGAGTCCTGGAAATGGAGAAAGAGATCATTTTGCCTGGAAGGATCCTGGAGGCCTCATGGAGGAGGTGCTTGGAGGATCAGAAGGCTTTTACTAGGCATGGGAGGAGGGGTTTTTGGGACTTTAAAGCAGGGCTGGGGAGGAGGGTTTGTTTAGATAGTACTGTGAAATGAAGCCCTGGGCACATTGGGAATGATTTTCAGGGCCCTTAGAGGCCAGGCTAAGAGGTGTGGTTGGGTCTTAGGGCAAAAGGGGTCCATGAAATACTGGTCCTCTTACTTGTGCTAAGTTAAAGTAACACACTGGAGGCTACTGGTCTTTGTGAAATGACCCTGAGCCTTGTTGGGGAGATGGTAGTGAGGGCCATAGGTGGCATTCCCCTTCACATCGGAGTGGGTCATCACTATCTTCTCCACATTCCAGCTGTGTTTGCGTTTGGTTATGGCAGATTCGCTTAGTAGGATACCAGAAAAAGACCTCTCAAATGATAACAACTGATGCAAGAAATGACTATTTCATTTCCTTTTATTTTTTATTTTTTGCTCTTTACCCCAGAGCAAAAAATAAACCTGTCATCTAATGTGATCCATTGATACAAGTATGTTTAATTTCTGTAAATATTTGGGAACATCTTACTAGCTCTGGTATCTTCCTGTTGTAGGGTCTCTTAGGATTTTAGAATAGGAAGCAGTTTCAGGTGGCACTGTTAGTGCTTTTTGGCAGGATAAGGATGTCCTCTTTTCCCTTGATTGGCATAGTAGACTCCGCTGTGTGGGCATTTGTTGGGTGTCTCACACTGATGCAAATGCAGAGTTTGCAGAGTGAGCCCTGCCCTGTACCTGGAGCTCCAGTTGAAGCAGGTGAGCTAAAATGAAAGCAGTGACCCCCTCCAAATCTGCAGGTTTGAAAGAATTCCTGCAGCTTTGTCTCAGGGATCTTTGCATTTTACTCAGGCTTGGCAAAAATCTATCAGGTGTAGTCTTTCCTGCAAACAAAAGTGACTATTGGTTTTAACATCGGTAGGGGGTTTGGAGATGTGAAATAGTTAGGGTCCCGAATCCATTCCAGACTTCCGTAATGGAAAAGCATGAGGAAGCTGAAGCCTTGGGACAGGCTCTGTTGGTAGAAACCCTGAGCTCTCCCCACTATCCTTAGCAGCATCGTAAACAAAACCCCATTTGTAAGGAGCGTGTTCCAGCTGAGCTTTTAATTATGGGTGCAAGGTTTGTGTGGTGGTGGGGTCATGAAGCCAGAGGCTGGGGGTTGCCTCCCTGTTTAATTTCCCCCAACCCTTCTCTCAAGTCTCAACTCTTTCAAGATCAGGAAAATAATGCAAAATGCCTAAGATTTCTGAAATTCCTGGCCTTGGAGACTTGACGACATAAGAGCCAGGATTTTCAGGCTGGCCATCTCAGGATCAGTCATTTCCCACTTCCTGATTCATAGCTTCCAGGATTTGTAATGCCTGTAGACTTTTTTTCTCTCTCGTTTAAAAGCAGCCATTGAAAGAAAAAATAAATAGCAAATCCCTATTCCAGAAGTTCTACTTCCTGTTGTTGTACTATTGAGCTCTGAAAAATAGCTTTGCAAGTTTAGGCTCTTGTTTGGGCTATTGCAAAGGAATTCTTGAGATCTTTTTATTTGGACAGGCTGTATGAAGGCGATAACTTGAAAGAACTTCAGCTTTAATCAGCACAGAAATGCAGAGGCGAAATTTTAAGTTCCTTCTGAGCTTTATGGTGTGTTTATGAATATAATCCAAGCAATTGTGAGTTGCTTAGCCTCACAGACGTTTTTCACAATGCCAGTTGTTTCCCTCATAATGTTTATTTTTAAAAGACATATTTGAGCACAAATTACATTTTGTGACTATAAAAGAATTGAGAATATTTATGACTCCTGCAACCAGGGAGAAAGAGCCAAAGTAATCAAGAAAATGATGGAATGGCAAGATTCACATTTTCCCACTGACCCTTTTCATTAAATAAAAGTGTAGATCAGCAAAAGTACTTGAGGTTCAGATGCTTCCATGCTGCACATTTCATTTTTCCTGTTTGAAAATTCTGGTCTCATTTGTGATAAAAATCGTAACATTTTGAGAAATACACGAACCTTTTCGGCTTCATGAGATGATGGTGTCTTAGCCACTCAACTGGTTCTGATTTGGGTTGACTAATTTTGGTATCAAATTCATATCACTGTGGTGAATGGACTCCCCCCCCCCAATACAGTTGCCTTCAAAAGTTGAAGCAAGATATCTGGTGATAATTTGCTTAGGGACTTTGTGAGAATTAAAACAAATATTTCTGGGTGGGATTCCTAATGTCCAACTTCCAGTGTGTAGCTCAATAAGTCTTTTTTGGAGACACTGGCCTGTGTTGTCAAATCATCAACTAGGAAATTTTTTTGTTTTTTAAGAGGGTCTTGCTCTGTCCCCCAGCTTGGAGTGCAGTGGCATGAAGTGATAATGCTTCAGCCTCCCGAGTAGCTGGGGCTACAGGTGTATGCCACCACACCCAGGTAATCTCTTAAAAAATGTTTTTGTAAAGATGGGGATCTCACTGTGTTGCCCAGGCTGGTCTTGAACTCCTTCCTGGCCTCAAGTGATCCTCTTGCTTCAGCCGCCCGAATAGCTGGGACTGCAGTCTTGAGCAGCCTTGCCTAGCTTTCTCTGAGGTTATTGTAGGGTCCTTTTAGAGCACACATTGTTTTGCACTATATGGTTAATTGATATACTGGCATATCAGTTATACTATCCAGTAAATTAATACACTGATAGAACAGCAATCTTCTGGAGGACTCTTGTCTGCACTGTCCTCTCAATGGTGAACTAGAGGTTGTCCTGCAAATATGAGTTGATCTTTCTCGCTCTGTTTTGTCTTTCCTCAACTGCTCTTCTAGTGGGAGAATAACAGCTCTCTTAGCTATAGTCTTTTGGAGGTTCTCTCAACAATAGGAACTGGAAAAAAGAACTCAGGTCCCTTGGCGGTGACATTTTAGTTTTTATTTATTTTATTTGTTTTTGAAAGCAGAGCGACCTTTAACACTTAGCAGCCTTACAGATCATCTTTGAAAACACCTGTGTTTGTAGTGAATGGGGCAGTGACCACTGGATTCCCTCATGCTGGGTACATGTTCTGCAATCGCAGTCTTTTTCCTCACCTTTGGAAGAGGAAGAAATCTTTCTAACTTCTGCTGATGGTTTAGTGCTCTTGGGAGCTGGATGTTTTGAATTAGCAGATGAGTAGCTTTTTTTTTTTTTTTCCTTCCAAGACTGCTGTTGGTGCTGCAAAATGGTTGTTGTGCAAATATCTGATAAGCACCCCTTTGTGTTTTGCATGTTTGAGACCGGCATCTTTTTTCCCCTCTGGAAATCTTGCAAGCTTCTTTTTCTCCTCATACAGTGAACTTTTCACTGTGGCTGCAATTTCTCTAAGAAATATTGGGAAAAAATGTACAGCCACGTTTCCCTTGTCTAGTGAAGGATGTCTTGAAGGACTTGGATAAGTTTCACTGGCAGAGTGAATTAGTGGTGGCCTTTGAGTAGCTGAAATGTTAATGCTGTCTGCAGGTTCTAGAAAGTCTATATGTTCAGAAGGAATAGTTATAAAGTCACAACTTTTGGAGAGAGCGGGATTTAGACATGTTTTAAAATAATTACTGTGAAGGGAATCTGATTGTCACATTGAAACGGTATGTGCTGTCAAGTCATAATTGGACATGCCAAAAAGGTAAAACTATAGTGGTTGTGGTTGCTTTAACTTAAAACTTTGGAAAGAGAAAACTGTAAGCTCCGTGAAAGCAAGAACTATGTTTATGATGCATGGTTCCTGGCACATGGTAGATGTTTTGGAAGTGTGCGTTAAAGAAATGGAAGTTTGGGGAGTTCTAAGATCATAGTTAACATCACAACCCTGGGCTTCTTCCTCCTTCCAGTTACGTTACTCCTGGAAGAGCCCATTCCTTCCTGTATTTGGGGTCTACATAGTGGGCTCAGTGTGCTGGTCATAGATCCAACAATCATGTGTACACATGGCACCGTAATGATTTCACATATTTGACCTGTTTAAAGATAAGGTACAGTTATGATGAACAGTGAACCTTTAATTAGGGACACAGTTGACTGCTGCCTTAAACTACGAGCGTTTTATTATATTTACTGCTTTTTTCAAGAAGTAATAGTAATGGTTATTAGGGGGAAATTAGAAAATATAGTTTTCTAAATATCTACATCTGTATATAAAAAACAAAAATTATTCTTAATCTTGAGGTAACCATTGTTAATATTTTGTTGCATTTTCCTGAAGTCTCTCTTCCCCTTGAACTTTTATGTGTATCTGTATATTTTAAAAAATAAAATTGGTATTACATCATATATACAGACAACCTTTTATCTTCATCTTCCCATTTAGCACACATTGTGAATTTTTGCTTGTTACAATATATTTTTATTATCTGGAATATGATTTTGAATGAAATGTTTACAATTAAGATTATCCTAAAACTACTCAATTTAAACAATTTGTAACTTTTGCCCTTAAAAATATAATGATAAATCATGTGCTGTTGTGGACATGCTAGCTTAATTAATTTTGGGGGTTAGATTCCTAAAAGTGGAAAGAGTGGGATACTAGGAGGTTGCTGTTTTGTTTTTAAGAATTTTAATTTTTTTTTGAGATGGAGTCTCACTCTGTCACCTAGACTGGAGTGCAGTGGCATGCTCCTGGCCACCGCAGCCTCGCCCTGCTGGGCTCTGGCGATCCTTCCACCTTAGCCTTCCAAGTAGTTGGAACTACAGGCGTACGCTACCATGCTCAGCTAATTTTTTGATTTATTGTAGAGATGAGGTCTCACCAAGTTGCTCGGGCGGGTCTCGAACCCACGGACTCAGGCAATCCACTCACCTCAGCCTCCCAAAGCGCGGGATTACAGGCTGAGCCATCGAGCTCGGCTAAGAATTTTAATTTTTTTAACTTGTTGGGATATGTAGTGTTTTAATATAGAATGGCAGTCTCTTCATTGTGGTCTTTAATTTTCTTGCTTAGAAAGTTTATACTCCTGTCATGTCAAAATCAGCTAAAATTAATTATATATATTGATTTCTAGTTTGTCTCATCTTTTCTTTTTAAATCTTTAGTACTTATAGAATTTATTTTGTATTTAAATACCGTGAGATATCTCCTGTTGAAAATTCAGTTTTTCTACACTTCGTTATATTTCTTCACTGGATTTGCTAATATCTTTCATATTAGAGACACTATCATGTTAACATCTTATAAGAAGAATTTTCACTCAGGTAAAAAATTTTTCTGAAGCAGCATTCTTTCAGGTGAACTTGTGTGTGCGTGCGCGCGTGTGTGTTTTGCTTTGTGTGTGCAATTCTTTCCCACTAATCTCCCATAAAAGAAAAAAAATCCATTGAATTTTTAATTGTGATTGTTAATACATCAATTTGGGAAAAAATAGCATTTCCAAATATTTGAATTACTCATTAATGACATCTTATGTTCCTCCATTTATTGAGCTTTTATCTATTAAGAAATCACAGCCGGGCTCAGTGGCTCAGCCTGTAATCCCGCGTCTTTGGGAAGCTGAGGTGAGTGAATTGCCTGAGCCCGCGGGTTCGAGACCCGCCTGGGCAGCAAGACCTCACCTCTACAATAAATCAAAAAATCAGCCGGGCATGGTAGCGCATGCCTGTAATTCCGACTACTCGGAAGGCTGAGGCGGAAGGATCGCCGGAGCCCAGCAGGTCGAGGCTGCGGTGGCCGGGAGCGGCCACTGCACTCCAGTCTGGGTGACAGAGTGAGACTCCAACTCAAAATAAAAAAACCAAAAAAAAAGAAAAGAAATCACAGAAGGTCATAGAGGTCTTATGTTTTTTCCTTTTGGGTTATTTCTAGGTAATTAACACTTTTTGTTACTAATGTGTCAGGAGTCTTTATTCCTCATTGTATCTTTTAAATGATTATTAGTTGTATGTAAGGGAAGCTATGGTATTTTGTATACTTATATCTAATCTACCCAATTTGTTGATTGCTCTTGCTGGTTATAATAGTTTTTCATTTGATTCTCCTGATTTTCCTGTGCACAGATTCACTGTTGACACATAAGGATAATTTTGCCTCCATTTTTTCCAGTGCATAGTAACTCTTTACTCTGTTTCAGGTGTGTATCATTTGGGAATGTAAATGTCTGAAATAATCAGTCAGGGGCTGATTTTTCTCGAGTTTGAAAAAGTCTAAAGGGAAGCAGTCTGTGGCTGCTGCATGGTACTCAAGGAGGACATGGAGAAACCCCTCTGGCTTCTGTTTCTCCATTCTTAGCATGGGTTTTGTCTTCTTGGTCACAGGATGGCTCCTGTAACTCCAGGCATCATGTCGGTGTTTTAGACAGGAAGAAGTAGGAACAGACAAAAACAGAAGGCAAAAAAGCAGAATGACATGCCAGCAAGTCCTACTCACCCAATTACTCCTCCTTCTCATTGGCCAGAATTGAGTCACATGACCACTGGCTATATGCAGGAGGCATAAGTAAGTGGGTGTGACTAGTGAGCCTGATGTAGGAGTTGGGTCAGCCAAGCAGGATTGGTCATATGGTCTTTTTGTATTGACTTGTAAGTCCAAGATTGTGTTAAATATTGGTTACGAGCGTATTTGTCCTTTTTTTTTTTTTTTTTTTTTTTTTTTGTCTATAGTAATGGTCATACCTCTGATATTTCTCAGGATGTATGATACCTTTTGGGTTAAAAGAGGTTTTTCATTATGTTAAAGAATTATCTGTCTAGTTTTCATTGGTGATTTATTAGGGATGGGTGTTGAATGTCATCAGATGTAATTTTGGCATCCATTTAGATTCAGATATTGATGTTATACCTATTAATGTGATATAGAAATAGATTACCTAGTAGTAGTCCCTCGTCAGATTCCTGGGTTAAACTATTTTTGGTTGTGGTGTGTGGCTGTTGAAATTTCTAATTACATTTGGTTTGCTGACATTATATTTAGATTCTTTTCATCTCTAATTTTAAATGAGATAGCCTTACAGTTATCTTTATATGCATTCTTTTCCAGATTTTTTATCAAGTTTATGTTAACTTTGTAAAATGAATTAATGGCTTCCCTTTTTACCTTCTCTATAACCATTTTTGTAGTGTGGCAGTAAACAGTCCTTTGAAGATTTGAAAGAACTCACTTGTTAAATGCTTGGAGGCTGACACTTTTAAGAATGGTTAGTTTGTGGCAACTCTAAAAAAAACGTCCTCCATGGGGTCTGTTCTGGGTTTCTGGTTCTTTGAGTTAATTTTGGTAATTTAATAATTTCCAACAAATCAATTAAAAATTATAGCTCAGTTATTTAGTATTTTCTGTATGGTGTTATTTCCTCTGTATCTGTTTTCTCTGATTTTTAAGTTGCTTTTCTCTTTTATTCTTTTTTTTTTTTTTTGAGTTGGAGTCTCACTCTTGTCGCCCAGGCTGGAGTGCAGCGGCATGCTCACGGCCACCGCAGCCTCTATCCGCTGTATTTAGGCGATCCCTCTGCCTCAGCCTTTCAAGTAGCTGGAACTACAGATGCACACCACCACTCTGGCTAGTTTTTGTGATTTATTGTAGAGATGAGGTCTCACCAAGTTGCCAGGCTGGTCTCGAACTCTCAGGCTCAGGCAATCCTCTTGCCTCGGCCTCCCAAAGTGCTGGTATTATAGGCTGAGCCACTGCGCCCAGCCCTCTTTTATTCTTAATTAGACCTACCAGAGTTTTTTTTTTTGGTGGCCCCACCCCACCCAGAATTAATTACAGTCACACTCCGCATAACAATGTTTTGGTCAGCAATTGATCGCATATGTAATGGTGGTCTCATAAGATTATAATGGAGCTGAAAAACTCCTGTTGCCTAGTGATTTCATAGCTGTTGTACTGCAATGCATTACTAGCGTGTTTGTGGTACTGCTTCTGTAAACACAAACCTACTGCGCTGCCAGTTGTATAAAAGTATAGCACATACAATTTGTACAGTACATAATGCATGATGATAATAATTGACTTACTGGTTTATGTTTACTATTTAGTATTATTTTAGAGTATACTCCTACTTACTAAAAAAAAAAAAAAAAAAAAAGTAACAGTAAAGCAGCCTCGGGCAAGTCCTTCAGGAGGTATTCCAGAAGAAGGCATTGTTATCTTAGGAGATAACAGCTCCATCCATGCCCCTGAAGACCTTTCAGTGGGACTCGGAAGACAGTGATATTGATGAGATCTCTGTAGGCCTAGGCTAATGTGTGTATTCCTGTCTTAGTTTTTAACAAAAATGCTTACAAAGTAAAAAAAAAAAAAAAAAAGCTCAAAATAGAAAAATATTCATAGAATAAGGAAAGAAAATATTTTTGTATAATTGTAAAATGCATTTATGTTTTAAGATGTGTTATTACAAAGAGTCCAAAAGTGAAAAAAATTAGGAAGTTAATAAAGTAAAAAATTACAGTAAGCTAAGATTGATTTATTATTAAAGAAATAAAGTTATTTTAAAATAAATTTCAATAAAGGTTCAGTGTTTATAAAGTCTATAGTAGTTTACAGTAATGTTGTAGGCCTTCATATTCACTTACCAGTCACTGACTCACCCAGAGCAACTTCCAGCTCTGTAAGCCCCACTCATGGTAAATGCCCTGTACAGGTGTGCCATTTTTAATCTTTTATATCTTGTTTTTACTGTATTGTTTCTATGTTTAGAAACACAGATACCACTGTGTTGTAGGTCCCTACAGTATTCAGTACAGTCACATGCTGTACAGGCTTGTAGCCTAAGAGCAATAGACTAGACCATATAGCCTAGGTGTGTAGTAGACTCTACCATCCAGGTTAGCACTCTGAGGTTCCCATGATGAAATCACTTAACTGTGTATTTCTCAGAATATATCCCCATCATTGAGCAGTGCATGACTATACTTCCTTCTTTAGGCCCCATAACACTTTGCTTATGTTAGAATTTTGTCCCTTTACAGAATTTTCAACCCAAACACATGAGTTGAGCCAGACTGACCTTTACCAATACATGGAGAGAGACTCCACAGAGGTGAAAGACATGTCACAGCTCCTCCAAGCATAAACCTTTGCTTATGTTAGGATTCTTGCCCTTTATGGGTCCACTTTGCTGATAGATTGAGAGATCCTGGGGGCAGATGTTGTGTTTCCTTTTGTCTGCACCTCGCTTGTTTCAAGTGGATGGAGCAAGAGGCTTCATGTAGCTATCCCAGGGCCATTGGGTTGAAAATTCAGTCCCTTGGTAGACTGAGAGCTCCTGAGGACAGATGCTGTGTCTCCTTTTGGTCTCCATCTTGTTTCACATCTCTACCTGGCATATGACATACACCTGGTTGTTTAGTTCTTTTCTGCCTCTGTCTTTGTGTATATCATCAGCTATTTGTGTAGTTATCAGGTGGTTTTCTTTGATCTCAGTCTTGTGTGATGGGGTGTTGGCAGTGGGTAGCTTTATGGAGAGGAAGATGTTTGCCTATTTGGGTTCATGCCAAGGGGTGGTTTGTGGATAGACCTCCAAACTGAGGTAGTGCTGTAATTTGCTTGATATGCAAGCCATAGAAGGTGACCTGGATGGTGGCAGATGCTTCCTGGATGCAGTGGTCGAAGCAGCAGACCCTATGGCCCTGGGACAGGTATATAAGGCCTCTTGCTCCATCCACTTGAAACAAGCAAGGTGCAGACAAAAAGGAAACACAACATCTGCCCCCAGGATCTCTCAATCTATCAGCAAAGCGGATCCATAAAGGGCCAGAATCCTAACATAAGCAAAGGTTTATGCTTGGAGGAGCTGAGACATGTCTTTCACCTCTGTGGAGTCTCTCTCTGTGTATTGGTAAAGGTCAGTCTGGCTCAGTTCATAGGTTTGGGTTGTAAATTCTCTTCATATCTTTGCTTTAAACCTACATCAGGCCAATACTTGAATTTAGGGTCTGGCTCTGATGTCATCTGAACTATTGTTTGGTGTATGTGGCCACAAGGAGGTTGTCATTATCCATGATGGTTTGGGAAGGGGGAGAGAAATGCTGTGATTTCTGTTGGGTTTTGTGAAATCAATTTGGAATTTGGATGGGGTCTTTGTACTCTTTCTTTTGAGACCAGTGGTTTTCTGTAGGGTTGAGAGCAATTAGAGAGGAGTTCACCAGCCTCATTCCTCAGGTGCAGGGTCTTTCTAGGGCAGATTGATGAATAACTACAGGATGGATGGGCATAGCAGGCCTGAGCCATGGAAACTCCCTGGGACTGCCGCTGTTATCTGGTCATAGGAGGCGTTCAGTATTGATTGTCTTTGAAATTATTTTGAGTGACTTCCATCCCCAAATTATACCAGGACTCTTTCATCTCCTAAGGTTGTCTGAATTGTTTTCTAGGAGGAGCTGAGGATGTATGAGGAGAAAGACAAAGGCCTCCCTTATGTTTGCTTAGGGTATCCTGTTAGGTGAGCTGGTGTTCCATTTAGGGCCCATGGAGACCCGTCTGCACGTTGAAGAACCATAGTCGTGCTCTTAGATTACCTTTGCATGGGGAAAAGTGTCAAATGTAATTATAAGAGGAGTCTTTCTCTAAAAATACTGTAGTTGATTCAGAAATATTGGAGTTTTAATTGAAGAGCTTGTCTACATTTTTACGTGTCCCTTAGGGATGTAGAAACTAGTATCTTTCTCTGGATTGCTTTTAAAATTTATATTTAATGTCTTATTTGGGTCTCAAATGTGATAAGTCGTTGTACTTACCTTTTTTCCTATGCATTTAACTTGGAGTAGACTCCTGGGCAACTCTTCTCTCCCCAGAGTTGATTAACCCCTCATGCCAGCAACCTCCCTACCTACCAGTATAGCTAGTAAACACTGCTAGATACACAGTGCTGGGATGAATGGTTTCACTCCCTCTCTTCTATTATTATTAGAGGGATTCTTAGGGAGCAGGGAACGTGTTTTTTGTTTTCCTAGAATCTGACAAATGCCTGGCACGCAGTAGGTGTTTAATAAAACAGTGGCATTGGGTTGATATCTCAAGGGTTTTAGAAGAGATCTGATTAGTTAGTATGAGTGACTTAGAAAGGAGATGTTAAGTGCCTTCGCACAGATACAACTCAGGGATTTGTTAAGTGGTCTGGCTGTTTATGTTCAGATTCAAGAAGTAACGTGTTCCGTTTAGAAGATTGAGTTTTTCACGATGGAAAGTTCTCCAATTCTGTCAAATCTTCTCTTTCAGACCCATATTTGGGGCTGTTTCTGCTTGGAAGGCAGGGAAGTTGCTGAAAAGTCCCCTGGATTTTGCAAAGGGACTTGTGTTTTTGAGGGCATTGCCCAGTTGTGCTATAACTTGTTTACAGCCATGGGTTTCTCGAAGGGATGAGGTAATCTTAGCTTAGTTTAGAATAATACACAATAGTTTTGTTTATTGAGGAAATTGTTGTCTATTGAAGCTTTTAAGATGTTAGAGATGTTACGAATTGCAGTCAAGTGGGTATCCTCTTGTATAAGTGCATCTGACAAGCCAATTTCACAACTGCATCTCATTAGTCATAGTTGAATGGCAAGGTTTATTGTCTAAAGTTTTTTTCTTGTTTTTTGCTTTTTTGTTTTTTAAGTTGGGAACAGAAGTCAAGTGGTTTCAGAGGCCAAGAAATGGCATGAAGGCATGGAGATTTGGAAATTTGGACATTATTCATCATTCTTCTTAATTTCTTTCTTCTGATCTCCGTGACAGCTGTTAATTGAACTACTTGTTCACAATATTTGAGATGTAGTGAAATGTGAGTGTCCTGACTGCCTGGTGTGTACGGATCTCTAAGATCCTCCTGGAGGCTGATAAGGCTGCCCTGAGAGATATTGTCTTTACCCATTGGACCTGTGAGCTGGACCAGGTGCCTGGGTTCCTTCTTAGACTGTGCGACCCTTCCCTTAGCCAGTTGGTAAATCACTTTGGCTGTGTTGACAGCCTCAACATGTCATGGCTTTAAACGTTCAGATTTTAAAAAGGTAAGGAAATTATCTCCTAGTGCAACTTCTGCCTAAACAACTTCTGCCTAAAAAAAATAAAAGCTTCTAAGATATAAATTCTATGTTATAAACAACTTGTACTTTTCATAGTTTTCAGTTTTAGCTCCAGCAGCCTCTATGATAGATCTTAAATATGTTTATCACAGCTGGAAAAATGTTTTATTGTCATCCTTGTTTATCATAATATGCCACCTACTCTGGTTGTGTCTTACAGTTGTAGCTCTGTGATTTTTTATTTTTTTATTTTTTAATGCTTGCTGATGGGGGAGTTGGGAGTTAGGGACTGATGAATGTAAATGATACCTAGAAATTGAGACAGAAAAAAATGTATTCAGCCAGTACTCTTTTCAGGTTATAGCGAAACGAAACGTCAGTTGGTGACCTCCACACTGTGGTTTATTGAATAACAATACTTAGCACAACCCTCAATGAAGATCTTTTTATAGCCTTTTCTGAATGTTTTACAAAGCTTATCCAGACGAGGACAAGGACATTTCTTTTTTTTTTTTTTGAGTTGGAGTCTCATTCTGTCACCCAGACTAGAGTGCAATGGCATGTTCCCGGCCACCGCAGCCTCGACTTGCTGGGCTCCAGCGATCCTTCTGCCTCAGCCTTCCAAGTAGCTGGAACTACAGGCGCGCGCTAACACACCCGGCTAATTTTTTGATTTATTGTAGAGATGAGGTCTCGCCAAGTTGCCCAGGCGTGTCTCAAACCCGCGGGCTCAGGCAATCCACTCACCTCAGACTCCCAAAGCGCGGGATTACGGGCTGAGCCACCAAGCCCGACATTTCTTTCTTTCTATTTTAAGTGGAGCAAAACTTGGCCACTGAGATGCTACAGATAAGAGTAGAAGGGGCCCTCCATGTGCTGAGAGAACTTGCATGGGATTTGGCTTCAGGCAGTGTGAGCTTGAATTCCATCCGGCACTGATATGTAGTAACTGTGATTTGGGGCAGATTATTTAGTCTCCCCAAGCTTCAGGATGTTTGGGAAACTGTTAGGAGTTTGGCCATATACGAAGGCATCATATTTACATTTCTTCTTCCTCTTCCTGTCCTCCAGACTTGAGATCAGCCCTGTATTGATTTTTCATAGCTTTGATTTTGCACTTCTACTGTGGATATGATTGGGTGCCACTGTTAACATCCTTTGAAAATTGCAAATTCATTTTAATTGTAGACCAGATAGAATGAGGAGAGTCAATTTTATGCATCTAAGTCATATTACAAAGCTAAATGGAAACTAGTTTTAGACTATCTTAATTTATCGGTTTCTTTGCCATTCCATCCACTGTATACTAGAGGATTGATTTTCACTAGCTTGAAAATGTAAAGATCGGTTCCTAGCATTTCAAAGTTTCATTTAACTTTTCAGTTGAAACTGTTAGCTCTTAAAAATGATGCTGTGTTTGAATGTATAGTAATGTCATCACAATTTCTGGGAAGCAGGTGGACACCTTGGATGGTGGGTGCTGAGCCCAGCTGTGGACTGTTGGGTTCTTTAGCAGTCCAGGATTGGCCCCCTGTGTGTCCTCACTAGGCATTTTACTTATCAGAGGACAGGCCCCAACTTCCTCTTAGTTGGTAAGTGCAGGGAGGTTAATGAGGATCCAGGGCACTGGATCCCTAGTGGGTTTCCATCCTGAGCCTCCTCCAGTGTGCTTTGCTCCCCAGTACCCAACTGGTTACTTCTTTCTCTGCCCCCCTCTTTGTCTGCCCTTTGGCATTGTCCCAGTGGAACAGCCACAGGCCTCTTTCCACACCTGCCTCAGATCACACCTATATCTGCCCATTGTCTGCCCAGCATGCCTTCAAAGCTGCCTCTGGGCTGGGCCCCTGGTGGTACTTCCTTCAGATGCTGCTGGAGATGGAACAGGAGTGTGCAAAGGCTGGCATGCTTCTGGTGTTCAGATCTGGTTCAGGATGGGCAGTAGGTCCTAGCCATCAGTGGCTTCCCCTCCTGCTCCACAGGTAGTCTGAGCATCCAGCCTCAGAGGTGCAGCCTCCTTGCCTGATGGGGCAACCTCAGTGTCAAAAATCATTTTGAACTTTACCTTTGAGCAGTATCAGAGAGCAGCTATTGAGGATACTTAAAAAAAATTGTGGTAAAGTACATATAATATACCTTTTTTTTTTTTTGAGTTGGAGTCTCACTCTGTCACCCAGACTGGAGGGCAATGGCACACTCCAGGCCACCGCAACCTCCGCCTGCTGGGCTCCAGCGATCCTTCCACCTCAGCCTTCCATGTAGCTGGAACAACAGACGCACGCTACCACACCTGGCTAATTTTTTTGATTTATTGTAGAGAAGAGGTCTTGCCAATTTGCCCGGGTGGGTCTTGAACCCGCAGGCTCAGGCAATCCAATAGCCTAGGCCTCCCAAAGTGCTGGAATTACAGACTGAGCCACCGAGCCTGGCCTACAGTTCAATGACATTAAGCACATTCACATAGTGCAACTCTTACCACCATGCATCTTCAAAACTTTTTCATCTTCCCAAGCTGAGACTTCATACCTACCTTCCCCCAGCCTCTGGCAACCCCTGTTTCATTTTGTCTCTGAATTTGACTACTCTAGATGTCTCATATAAGTGGGATCATAGTATTTGTCCTTTTGTGATTGGCTTATTTTACTTAGCATAATGTCTTCAAGATTTATTCAGATTGTAGCATGTGTCAGGATTTCCTTCCTTTTTAAGACTGAATAATATTTTAGTGATAATGTGTGTATGCCACCTTTATGTAATGTGGTATCCTGTTACCACATGATATGTAATGCTTGTCATGCTTGTCCCTTTGTCTATTGATCGACACTGGGTTGCTTCCACCTCTTGGCTATTGTGAATAATCCTTCTATGAACATGAGTGTACAAATACCTCCTTAAGTCCCTGATTTCAGTTATTTTAGGTATATACCTGGAAGTGGAGTTGCTGGATCATACAGTCGTAATGTAGCATATGTATAGTAACATCATCATAATTTCAAAATTTTTCATTTTTTGAGGAGCTGCCATACTGTTTTCCATATAGGCGGCATAAGAGTTCCAGTTTCTCTACATCCTTGCCAACATCTGAAAGGGGAATCAAAAAAATGGAATTATCTTTTGGAGGGTTGGCCCATTACAGTACAGGCTTCCTTGTGCCTCAGCCTCCTGAGTAGCTGGGACTATAGGCACCCCACCACACCCAGCTAATTATTTATTTATTTGTATAGAGATGCAGTTTCACTTTTCACTGTGTTGCCCAGGCTGGTCTTAAACTCCTGTGCTTGAGCAATCTGCCTGCTTTGGCCTTGCCAAGTGCTGGGATTACAGGTGTGAGCCACCGCACCTGGCCTTATCTCTTGCTTTTTATGGGTACAAACTGCCTTAAAATCTGAAGGTTTTGGCTGGGCATAGTGGCTCAGCCGTGGTGAGGTGAGAGGATTGCCTGCGCCTAGGGGTTTGAGACCAACCTGGGCAACTTGGCAAGACCTTGTTTCTACAGTAAATCAAAAAGTTAGCGGGGTATGGTGGTATGTACCTATAGTTCCAGCTACTTGGAAGACTGAGGTGCCAGGATCACTTGAGTCTAGCAGGTTGAGGCTGTGGTAGCTGTGAGTGTGCCGCTGCACTCTAACCTGGGTGACAGAGTGAGACTCTGGCTCAAACAAACAAATAAACAAAATAGGATTTTGGGAGGAAGAAGAGAGGAGAGAGAACGTGTGAACAAGAGCAGCAGATCTCCTGCTTGTCATTCATTTTCCTGGTGTTTGCTGAATACCTGCTATTTCTGAGGCCTGGGCTGGTTGGGCTCTTGTGAAAGAAAATAAACATAATGCAGTCCTGGTTGCCCAGGGGATCCCAGTTCTGTAGCCACATGAGTGCCTAAACTCAAGAGGACGTGAGTATAGCCTGGGTCCTGTGGCAGTGAAGGGTCAAATCCACACTGAGTTGAGGTTTAAAAGCCTGGCGTAGAAAAGATGGGCGTTTTGATGAACGGAGCTGCTGGGAAGCATGTGTACCTAGTGTCTTGACGTTGAGGAGCCTCAGGCAACTCCATGTATGTCCTTGGAGAAAGAGCACCAGAACTGAGACTAGAGGTGCTGATGCTGGTCAGATCACAAAGAGTCTTATAGGACATTTCAAGGAGATTGGATATATCTGGAAGCACAGTGGAGCCTTTGAAGGACTTAAAAGCAGAAGATTGGGTACCATCAGCTTTGCATTTTAAAAAGTCTGCCTTGGCAGCAGAGTGGAGGGTGTATTATAGAGGGTTATACAGGGGCTCATTCCCCAGCCAGGTGCTGTGTGATAACCAAGGAAGAGATGGTGGTGGCAGAAGCCAGGACTTGGCATAGAAGCCACAGCATCCCAAGTTGCCAATGTATGATGGTTAAGTTCTTACAAAGGAAGTTCTTGAAAGTTTCTAGCTGTAGTGTTCTCTGTCTCTTTTTGCCTTCAGATTTTTGTCTTTGCCACCTTTGGCCTCTGATGGAAAGCAGAAGTCAGTCTTAGCTGGAAGCAGAACTCCTTATGATTGCCAGCCCTTGTTTGGTGATGGGCCTTGGGTGACTGTGGGAATGGAATTCCTGGTGACACTGACTTGGAGGCTTTTGCTCATGTATTGCAGCCGGTGTCTCGTTCTGTGGCTTCCTGCATGGAACAGAAGCTGATGGCAGGGAGTTTGAGTCTCAGTGGTTGAGGGCCTCTACAGGCCTGCATGGTATTTAAGGGAGGACTGGTGGCTTTTCAGTGTGCTCTCTAGTGATCTGAACCTGGATTCTTGTTTCGCGAGTAGAGTGTAGGATTTTGAATTAAGGATCCCAGCCTTGACCCAATATCATAGTGACCAGTAGTGCTTTCTCTCTCTCACTCTTTTGCTCACTGCACATTGCTATCTTTGTGTGTGTGTGTGTGTGTGTGTGTGTGTGTGTGTGTGTGTGTGTACCCACATGTGCACACATGTACATTATGGTGCTATTATTTTACATGTTCATCCTTGTGCAGCATTGGCTCATATGGTAATGCTGTTATAACCCTTTTATTGGGGGGTCAACGCTAACCTCTGCTGGGTGTGCTGTATGTTTTCTTGAAACATCTCTGCTTGGCAGCATGAAGCCAAAACTCTTGTTCTCACCCTGCCACTAGCTTGTGGGAGAATTTTGAGAAAGTCACCTAATGTTTTTTAACCTCAGTTTTTCCATCTGTAAAATGGTGTCACAGATGCTTATGGCTCAGGGCTAGCTGACTAGGGATCTATAGCTCAGGAGGCCTATAGATGGGATTCAAAAGACCTTTAGAAATTTTGTGCAAACTCTTTGTAAGTCCGTTTTTGGGAGAAAGAGCTCAGCTTTTTATCAGATTTTCTGAGAGATTCGGAATCTAAAAGAGAAACCATAACTAACCCCTGGGACTGCCTTTTTGCCATTATGCTTTGATTCATCAATATCTGCATGTGGACTGAATGGCCCTTTGGATGGCCTGATGTCTTTCCTTCCACTGTGCGGTAGATGATGACTTTGACCACTCACATGTTAACATCAAGTAAGCAGAAGCTCAGTCAGTGTTAGCAAAATTAAATCACGCCGCAAAAATCAATGTTAGTGAAATTAAATCACTTGATCTTAAAAGCACAATGGAATAGCAGTTTTTCATCTTCATTGTGCTGTTTTCCCTCTCTAGACAGCTTAGACTTTTTGTTTTTGGTGTTCTGTTCAAGGAGAAGCAGCTTTGGAGAGTTGCATGAGATTTTTAGGTGCTGTGGTTGAGGATCCAAGGGTTTGTCATAGGTTGATTAATCAGAAAGTATTAACCTAAAATATTAGAATATATTCATTGCAGGCAGAGACCTTGCATAGGATAAAGATGGCCCAGAGGGTACATGAGGATCTTGCCACATTTCCTGCCATCTTGGGTGGATGTTGGTCCCACATGACAAAGTTGGTGCCTCAGCAGAGAGCAGCATCAATATTGAGCTGAGCCTGTTCAATAGAGATTCCTATACCCGCATTCCAGCCAGTGGTGTAAGTAAGGCCAGGGCCACCCTGACAGTGATTGCTCCCTTCCACTCCCTGTGGCCACCAGGCTGTGGGCAGGGAAGGAGGGCATGGCCAGAACGGCCCTAGAGGCAGAATTCCAAAATGTCAGCTCTTTTGGGTGTGGTCTGGGGGTCAAGGAGATTGAGCACACAAGGAAGGAACTGAAGATTTGTGATAATTTTGATGATTATGATTATTATTGAAAAAAATGCATGCTTGTGATAAGATATATAAATAGCAGGCAGGCAGGAAAAGTACCAGGCCCCCTCCTCATTTTCTCTCCTCCTCCTCTCTTCCTCCTCTTTTCTCTTCCTCATCCTCTTCCCCCATTCTCCTCCCCCATCCTCCTCCTCCCCATCTTCCTCCCCCATTTTCCTCCCCCATCCTCTTCCCCCATCCTCCCCCCCATCCTCCTCTCCAAAGGTGAGCTTTTCACACTGTGCATGGCAAATGTGTTATATCTTGGTTGTTTTTTAAACACAGATTTGCAATTTGTGGTTTTCAATTTAATATAACTTGGCTGTCTTCCTGTTGCAGAATGATCTTTATTTTTAAAGTGACTTTGAGTATTCAAATAATATGTGAATGTGTGCTCTTCGTGGAAAACAAAATGAATCACAGGGATGAAGTTGTACCTGCTCTTTTCCCTGCTGCTCTGAGTCCACTTCCCTCTCCAGAAGGAACTACTCATAGGTTGGTGTGTCTCTTTCCAGGCATTTTTTTCATGTGTTTATGTACACCTGGATTATAAACCAGGGAGGAGGGTCGATGGGTTGAGGAGAAGTAAATCATAGAACTA
Organism: Carlito syrichta; assembly: GCF_000164805.1. Lineage (NCBI taxonomy): Eukaryota > Metazoa > Chordata > Mammalia > Primates > Tarsiidae > Carlito > Carlito syrichta. Next base: position 37,629 of record NW_007012373.1, read on the forward strand.
TAAGGGTAGTTAAAAAACAGCAGCAACAACATTTAATTAGGATCCTTGTCCTGCATGCTCCTGTGTGCTCTCTCTCTTTAAATAAACTTTTTCTTTTAGAATAGTTGTAGATTTACAAAAACATTGCCTTGACAGTCCAGAGAGTTTCCATATACCTCTTAACAGTTTCCCATGTTGTTAACATCCTACGTCACCATGGTGGTTTGCCACAAATAAGGAACCATCATTAGTGCGTGACTATAACGAACCAATCTCAATACTTTCTTTGGATGTCACCAATTTTTGCCCGGTGTGCCTTTCCTGGTCCAGGATGCCATGCGAGACACCATGTTACATTTGGTTGTTATGTGTCCTTCACCTTCTCTGGTCTGTGACAGTGTTTCAGACATTCCTTGTCCTTGGTGACCTTGATAGTTTTGAGGAACCACTGTTCAGGTCCTATACAGATTGTTTCTTAATTTGAGTTTGTCTGTTGGTTTTCTTATGCTTAGACTGGAATCATTGGTCTTCAGGAGGAAGACCACAAACCGAAGTGACCTTCCAAGTCCCATCATATGTCAGCATGATTTGTCACCATTGATGTTAACTTTGACCATCTGGAGGAAGTAGTATTGGGCTTCTCTACTATAAAGAGTTTGCAAAATCAGTTATGTATTGATACTCTGTTCTTTTTAATTGCTATGTATTGGTCACTGATAGGAAACCTTGCAGTTTCTTTAAAAGATGTGTTTATTTGCCCCACTTATGTGAGAACTGAATCCCTACATGAGGAGTTACTAGTAAAAGGTTATAGGTTTTTGAATTTTTGGTAGACGGTGCTCCCCAAATGGCTGTATACATATGATCCTACCAAAAGTAGGTGAGTTCTATTACTCATATCCTCACTCAAGCTTGGTGTTATTCGATTGGTAATTTTTTTGGCAAATCCAATAAGTTAAATATTTTAGTTTTCATTTCTCTAATTTTGAGATGTGTATTTACCATACCCTGGAAACCATAATGTAAGATCATGGTGAGAAGTGGACTTTCTAGTAACATTTGAAACATATCTATTTAGTACCAAACTTTGATTAACAGTAGAAAGAAAATAGGGATCTACCCTCAGGGAACCAGAGCCTTTGTCTAAAAGCTCTCTTTCCCGTTACACCTACCTGAGACATCATCCTGGGTCATGGATCTCAGCATTTAAAAGTGGAGTTAGTGTGCATCTGCTGTTTGCCATCTAATATATTGCTGAGAACTGCCTGATGGTATGGGGAGAGTGTTGAGGAAGGGAGAAGTAACCCCCTGCCTTGGGTACCAGGGGATCAGGGTGGGGTAGGCTTGGGTGGGATGTACGAGTGGTGAAGCAGCCTGAGACCCTGGGTCTTCAGTCTCCAGGATCATTACATTCTGCTAGGGCTTTGTCCCATGTCCCTGTATCCCATGTGTCCTTGGCTCAAGGAGTTGACCTGAGAGTATAGAGGGGCAGGTGGAGCATGCTCAGTGGTGTTTCCACCCCAGGGCTGCATGGGAGAGCAGGCACTCCTGCCTCCAGACCTGCTGCCTGATCCCTGACTACCCTTTTCTTGTCATCCCCTTGAGTTGCCAACCAGCAACTGTGGGCTGCTGTGCTGTGGCTAGGGCCCCTGGTGAGCCTTGGAGGTTGGGTCCTGGATGAGCAGAAGGTAGCAGGCATGAGGTGGTGGTATTGGCTGTGGGCAGGTGAGCATCGGCTCTGCCTGAGTTATGCTACCTCAATGGGCTGTGGGTGTGTGTGGAGGATTTACCATTCTTGTGTGGGAATTTGAGACTTTTGTCTAGATTTTTGTTCCTTTGTAGTTTGAACTTTGTTCTATGATAGGTCCCTGGGAAAACTGGTCCACATGGCTGCTGAAGAGGGCTACTGCCCAGAGGACGCTGCAGATGCACTTGGCAGGTATCTGGGGTTGCTTCCCCAGTGCACTGGGCATGGGCCTACCTGACTTTTGGGCCATCTCCATCTCCCAGGGATTTGTTTGTTCCCAGATAGAATGATCTCCTGTTTTCTGTGTTTGCCTGGTGTCAGGGGTATATTTCCTCAAGGCTGCACCTGTGTTATCCTGAAGAGCAGTACTGGGAGAAATTTTTGGCTTTCTCAGGTCCTTGTTGGGGTCACTCGGCAGCAGCACTTGTCTCTTTTCTGGTGATCATTTGGAAGCGTGTCTTTTATCTAGTACCAAGGAACATTTGTGTTTATCCCTTTGCACTTAATTGATACACTTTTATGTCTCCAGGTTTTTTTTTTTTAAACCATAATTGCTCTTGTCTTCGTGGTTTAGCATGCTGCTGACTTTTAATCAATTTAACACAGTCAGTGCTGGGGCATAGGGCTGTGGGTAAATAAAACTGGAGAGTTATTAAGGGGATGAGGTGGCTCTTCAAAGACCCCACTGCAACATTTATTTGTGTGTAGATGTCCCATGGTGGGTTGCATCAAGTGGACATGCCTGTTACCCTTTACCAATGAGGATGAGCCGGGGGCGGGGGGGGGGTTTGGGGACCTGCTATGAGAACCTGCTGTGTGTACCACTCTGTAACTTTGTGAACATATGCCACCTTCCTGGAATGATATGGTTGTGGTAGCCTGGCTTTCCCACATCCCATGGAACCTCACCCTACAGTGCCCAGCACCCTGAGCCTCCTCAACTGGTGGGCGTGGGCAAGAGGGGTTAACTAGACTTGTGTTGAGGGGATGCAGGTGTCCACGGACACATTTGGCCCTTCATACTTGACTACATGGTTTGCTTTAAAGGCAAGGGCTACTGGATAAAGAAAATGTGGTATCTGTGCACCATGGAGAATTACACAGCCATAAAAAAGAACAAAATCATGACCTTTGCAGCAACTTGGATGGAGTTGGAGACCCTTACACTAAGTGAACTATCACAGAAACAAAGAAATTAATACCCCATGTTCTCATTCATAAGTGGGCCCTGTTCACTAGTCACCTTAGCATAAGGGTGGGATCGGAAGTCACTGAATGCTGCTAGGGGAGGGAGGAGGGCAGGTGCGTGTGACAACACAAAGGGTACTTGGTCCACTACTAGGGGAAGTGAGAAGCCCAAATTTCACCTGCATGTAGCCTACTTATGTAGTTAAATCTCACTTGTACCCCACAACTGTACAATAAATAAAACAAGTAAAGGCAAGGGCTGCTTATACTTGTCAGCTTTTTCCATATGCTTGAGAATTATGTTGTTCTCAGCTGGAACTTGTAGAGGGAAAAAAAATCAGTACTTCTCAATTTCCATGGAAGAGCATGCAGATTTTTTGGTGGGATGGAAACTCTTAACATGAAGGTATCTCCGTGTGTTCTGGACATCAGCATCAAATAAGACATGGTACCTGAGGCTGAGGAGGTTGACTTTGCTGGGACTTGCAGAGGAAAACTGGAACAGTGTCTAAGCAGTACATGGAAGGAGAGCTGTCTGAGTGTTGAGATAAAGAAGGGAGTGATTTAATAGAAACAAGAAGAGAGGAGTATCCGTTGTCTGACGAAATTGAAATCTTGTGTTCCAAATTTGGGAGATCCACTTCAGTCCTCCAAGGAGATCATTGTACGTGCAAAAAGAATTCTTATAGTTGGCTTAGATTTTACTTTCTTGGCTTTTTTTTTCCCCCTCATTAGTTGTGAACAAAAACAAGCATTTGACATTCTGCAGTATAATAAAGTTATAGAAACCATGCATGATTTTCAGTGGAATATAAGGTCTGAAATGATAGCATTTTCCCTGCTAAGTCAGTGTTTTATCTCTTTACATATGGGTTATGAGATATAAAGTGAAGCTCTGTAAGGCTTTGTACAAGCTCCCTTTGTTATCTTCCTTTGAGGGGTCAGGGCATCAGGGGTGACAGAAGAGTCTACCACTGGAGCCTTTGAAGAGATGCCCATGTTGGTTAGGTGGCTCTCGGGCGTGCATGATGTGTGAGAGAGTCCTCTTCCAAGCATAGACTCCTGGCTGCAGCATCCTTGTCAGCCTTGAGAGATACCTCCAAAGAGGAATTTTCTTTAGCCCTAGTTCTGCCGCCTAATAACTGAGTGACCCAAGATAGGTCGTTTGGTTGTTGTTGACTCTCCATTTCCTTAGCTGCAAAACAGGGCAAATAACACCCAGAAATGGTTATCAGTAGTAAATATGAGACTTATACAATCTGAGAAAAGTGCAGCTCCACAAAAATCCTTACTGCTTCCTTTGGCAATCTAGCCTGATCTCAAATAAATTCTACTGTGTGTTCTTATATGAACCCCAAATCCTTTACCCAGTGTTGGTCCAAGTTCTGTGTTTCTCTTCCTCAGCAGGGTCACACAGAGCCTGACCAGCCCTCCTTCCTGGGGACCTATACGTGCCTGGTTTGTGTAACCATTCCCCATGAAATGGTATTTCTGGTTCCTGCTGCCATGTGGGTGTTTTCCCATTGGCTCTTTTCTCTTTTAAAGTGTGGAGACAGAAACCTAGTTTTGGGGCCTCTGCTGGCCTCTTACTCTACTGAGTCTCCCTTAGGTACAGTCTGAGACTGCTTGACTTTTTTTTTTTTTTTGGCAGCCACAACATCACATCATCACATACAGAAATTATATCCAATTAAATCTCCTAAGTCTTTTTCACACCTCCTACATTTGTGCATTTCTTTTTTTGCACCCAAGTGTCCAAATAGCATTTATTTCCTCTCTATTGCAATTCCAATCTGTTGATCTTTTTAGCTCTTGACTCTGTCATGCAATGTATTTGCCATCTCTCCTGGAAACTTGTCATCCTTGAATTAGATAAACATTTTATCTGTGCCATCATTCAAGTAATTGATAAAATGTTGAAACATACAGAACTCAGAAGAGCCCTGGGCCTTCCGCGAGAGACCTTCTTTGGGCTACTCACTAATTGGCATTTTGGAGGGTAAATTGCACATTTACTAAGATATTCAAATATAGTTCATGTTTCTTCACCTTGTCAACAAGGATATGATGATATTTCAGCAAGGCACTGTAGACAAAGTATGTGTCTTGCAGTTTACCGTTAAAAAAAATCCTTATACCAAGAAAAAAGGCACGGTCCCTAATCCCAAGTTATTATGGTTCGTGATGGCTTATGGCTTATAACTCCTGGCTTCATTTACAGCAGCATTTTTCTTCTACCTTTGGTTGACACTACTGCTAGAGTGCAGGTGAAGGAATGTAACTGCCAGGTGGCTTGAATATTGTTGGGCTATGATTGGCTGTTATCTGGAGCAGAGTAGGATTGAGCTGCTTGGCAGAAAGATGTTTAGATAATCCTTTTTGGGGAGCCAACACCTAGGAGGGTGCTGGGTTTTTGTTTTGTTTTGTTTTGTTTTTTTGAGTTGGAGTCTCACTCCGTCGCCCAGACTGGAGTGCAGTGGCCGCTCCCGGCCACC
>NW_007012373.1:43057-48425 GCF_000164805.1 Carlito syrichta
GCTCAGGCAATCCACTCACCTCGGCCTCCCAAGGCGCAGGATTACAGGCTGAGCCACCGACCCCAGCAGGGTGCTGGTTTTAAGCATCCTCTCCTGGCAGGATGCTGGGATTGGCCTCCATGGGTCTGCAGTCTGGCTGGATGGGTGGGTGGTGGCTCCTTTGGCATGGAAGGAGAAATGCTAAATGCTAAGGGTATCTGGTCTTGATCAAAATTGCAGCATGCCTCAGCGAAGAAGTCAGGGAATCAGATGGTCCTCCAGATATTTGGATGAGCACAAAGTGGGGGGAAAAACTCCTCCTCTGGAGGGAGAGGTGAATCTGGAGGTGTCCGAGAAGAATAGTCAATGCAGAAGTTGTAGAAGACACAAAGGCCTTGGCAAGAGTGGGAGTGATCACTGAAGGGAAGGCAGGGCCTCAGGGCAGGCTGGAGCCATGATCTACCGTTTGCACTACTGCATTTTACAAGGCAAGAGCTGTGTTGAGGTACAGGTGTACCTAGCTTTAGTAAGACAACCCATGAACACCCAGAGTTGGAAAATTAATGAAATGGGCGTAACTTCTGATCTGAATCATATCAGACAGTGAGATGCTGTTGCAGTTTTGTTTGTAGAGATGGTCAGTTGCCTGTGATATTTTAGCTTCTGCCCACTTCATACAAAGTTGCTTGCAGGTGTCTGCCTGTCTCACTGCCTCTGCCAACCTATAAGGCTGTGTGCCAGAACTCCATCTCCCTGGGGAGTTAGTGCAGGCCTCCTGATGGGGCCTCCGATTTGTGCCCTGACTTCTCTGGCTTTGCTGGTGCAGGCCCACAGTCACGCCTGGCGTGGGTGACTTTTAAAAATGCCTAGCCCATGTGCGCTGTGTCTGTGACAGAGCTGTGGCCGACCTGTTTTCCTTTCAGCTCTCCTTGTCTCTTGACTGGACCATGTGGCCTACTTTCAGCTGTCTGTTTACACTTGTGTGGCCCTTGAGAGGGGTAGAACAAAAAGCAGCACATTTTCCCCCCTATACCTTTTTAAAAATTGTGCTTAAATACTTATAACGTAAAATTTACCATCTTTTTTTTTTTTCCTTTTTTTTTTTTTGAGTCAAGGTCTCACTCCATCACCCAGACTAGAGTGCAGTGGCCTCCTGAGTAGCTGGGATTACAGATGTGTGCCATCATGCCTGGATAATTTTTTGATTTTTTTTGGTAGAGATAAGATCTTGCTATGTTTCCCAGGCTGGTCTTGAACCCCTGAGCTCAAGCAGTCTACCTGCCTTGGTCTACCAAAGTGCTGGAATTACAGGCGTGAGTCACCACATTTGGCCATCATAACTATTTTTAAATGTACAGTTTGTGTTAAGTATATTCACATTGTACAACCAGTCTCTAGAACTCTTTTTATCTTGCAAAACTGAAACTCTACCCATTAAACAATAGCTCCCAGTCCCTCCTCCCTCAGCCCTTGGCAACCACTTTCTTACTTTCTGTCTCTATGAATTTGACTGCTCTGGGTATCTTGTGCTTGTGGAATTATACAGGGTTTGCCCTTTCGTGACTGGCTTATTTCACTTAGCATAGTGTCCTCAAGGTTCATCCACGATGGAGCATGTGATAGAATTTTCTTCCCACGGATGAACTAGAGCGGATGGCCAGATCTCTGGCCATATGGTGGGTGGTCAGTGATGGAAGGAACCGAGAGTTAGCAGGTCCCTGAGCCCTAGCCTAGTCCCCTTCCTCTAGCAAAGCCCCCACATCGGATAGAATGCCTGAGTATTTCGAGAGGCTGCTATTTTAACTCCATATCCATGAAGAATCACAACACAGAATAGGGGAAGCAGATGAATGGGATTTCTACACTGTTATCAGCTAGATTTAGATAACTGACTGACGGAAAAGAGTACAGGTCACTTAAGGAAACTGGAGCATTTTAGGGCAAAGTAAAATCCTTTTGAAATGAGGATGTGAACTGTACCTGGAATGATGTAACGTGTTCTACAAAACGAAGCCACGGAGAGGACAGGGGACATAAGACTGACTTTTATTTAGGACATTTGCCTGGTTCTGAGCATAAAATCAAAAATCTAGGGAGGGGGAAAGAGGGCAGAAGGCACCTGTTTTTGCAGGGTGCTTGCTCAGCGTGGGCCTTGCTCTAGCTTGGATGTACCCCTGGCCCCTCCCCCAGAACATCCTCTGGCTGCGCAATTTGCCGTTCGGAGGTTCAGCGTGGTGTCCGTCATGCATGGTGGCTTCTAGGTGCTGGTGAGGATGAGGGTGTGTGACTTGGCAGGGACAGCCACCCCCTGGGAAAACCTCCTAGTGAGGGGAGCTCTGGCTCCCAGAGGGACTCCAGCCCCTTGTGCTGCTTCATCAAAAAGCCAGTCACCCATCTGAACCATGAATAATTAGAAAGGATTAGAGGATCTTATAAGGGTGTTTTTAAAATATAGAGACTTAGAATATTGGGCTTTTGGATATTTTGAGATCAAAGAGGCATGTGGAGTAACTGTCAGAGTGGACAAAGCTGTTTTTATGAAGATCTAGGAAAACAGTTTTTGCTCCTTTGTTGAAGCAAATAAAGCTCTGTACCAATTCTGCACCAATCTGTTTGGCTACAGATGATTTAAGTGGAGGGACACTGGGGCTTGTGTTCCCTCTGGTCTTTGAATTAATTCCCGGTAAAGTTTCCATTTCTTAATTGGCATGGCAGGGTATGAACGTCTCGCCCATGGTTGTAAGTTCTCTGCTATATTGTGGCACTCTGTTTTACTGTTCCAAGCCTTCAGGGCTGCAGTTTATATCTGCATGGATTTTGTTTATATGCATGATATAGATGGATCTTATGGCTGCAAAGAACTTAAGAGTGTGATTTGCCCATTCGACTTGCACTTAGTTTTTAATTTCTGGTATAATGGAAATCCCTCACATGCATACGGTTGCCTTTAGTTATTGAATGTGTTAGGTGGCCAGGACTGCTGTCTGCGTGAAATAGAAATGTACATATACAATGTAAACACATTCACACTGACACATGAAGATAAGGGACTTAACATGTATTGTGTCTGTTTACACTTACACAGAAAATTCCACTATAACAAACACTGAAGTATCAGTAGTGTTTGTTATCATAACATTGTCTTTTTCTCCCTCTCCTGATCTCCACTTTTTTTGGTTAGTTGCAATCTACTGCAGAATGAGACCTCAAGAGACCCATGCTGTCTGTTTCCTGAGCACAAGAAGGGTGTGCTCAGACCTTGAAGGATGCTGCATGAGGTGGTCATGTGGTACTAAGGAAATTCTGCCTCCATTCCATTTTTCATCTGCCTTGCTCTGTTTCATGCATGGGTTCTACGGGCTTCTTGGGGCTTTTCTGGTAGAGTGAAGGTCAAACTAAGAAATGCGGGTACATGGGCATTACCCATACCACACTGCAGATATAGGTGTCTGGAAAGGGTAGTGACAGGTGACGGGTTAAAGGATTATTTCCTAAGTCAGTGGGATGCACAGGGTGGTGCCTAAACCAGCAGGATCAGAAACACAAATTTTGGGGCCTCATTATTTGTGTTTTAACAAACTCTTCAGGTGGTTCTGATGCATGTTGAGGATAATAGTGTCATGCTACTTGCAAATTGCAGTTGTCTCTCTGTTTTCTAGCATCTGTCCTTTTGCTCTTGTTCTTCTCCCTGCCCCACATGGTGCACCCTGGGGAGTCCCCCTTCCAGGTGTGTCCCAGACTGGAGTGCGGTGGCCCTCTCGCCCTTTCTGGCTAGACCCTGGTCATCTTTCAGGCTGTCTTTAGGGATCCCCTCTTCTGAGACAGGGGTCTTTATGACCTTCTCAGAGATAGGGAATTGTCTTTGTGTTCCTAGAGTTCCTGTCTTTGTGTTCCTAGAGTCCTGCCCACTGATCTATTAAAACTTTTATTTCGTTTCATTTCATTTGCCACTTGCTAGAGAGGTGGTTGCTTTGTCCTTCTTGCGCAAAATTCATTTACACATTAATCCTCTCCTAACCTCTTAAAACATTTTGACTTCCACAGACCAATAGCATCTAGCGAAGTTTTTTGTTGTTGTTGTACTAAGTTAATAGCTTCAAATAGTTCATTTTAAGAGAAATAAAGAATTATGGTAATGCCACTGGTGAGACAAAATAGGCTTCTCAGATAAACCCAAAGGTTGTGTTATTGAATTTTACCATGGGAACTAAAGATGATTGGGTCACTCATGTGTTTTCCTCCATTAGATACCTTAGACCTGTAGTGAAAGAATGCTAATTATGCTTCTCAATGTTTTTTATTTCCAACTATCAGCTAAAACTATCCCATCTTTTTAAAGATCAAAGTTGAAAACATTTTAGTTAAATAGATAACTACTGATAATATTTTTAGTGGAACTCTTGACAGAAGAATACTCAGTGGTTTTGCCAATTCCTTCATCTTTGTTATGTATTAATAGTAATTAGATTGTGGCAACAAAATGGATGGATATTTTTGTTAATGTTTATTTAGTAATACTGACTAAAACCTATTATAATTTGCAGTAACACAAGAGCACTTATCTGATTCTTATGATGGTTTCTATAGGGTAGGTAGTAACAGCCCATTTTGCAGGTCAGGAAAATGAGGCTTAGAGATAGGATATGTCAGCTTGAGGGCATGGGCTAGTAAATGGCACTCCAGGACTCAATAGGAGTCATCCCACTTTTCTTTTTCTGTACCTCAAGGTTGTGTCTAATGTAGAAGATAGAGTAAATATGTCATTACAATGCTTGTAGAGAGAACTTTTTCCAATATGTAGATATACAGCTTTGGGGGATTTTCTCGGCCAAATGTTTTTCCTTAACTCTTCTCATATTAGCATTTAGTTTTTAGGGATTTATTTTCTAAATATGTATAGTTTGTATCTGCCATTCACTTGAGGTTTTTTTTTTCTTTTTTTTTTTTTTTGAGTTGGAGTCTCATTCTGTCACCTAGACTGGTGTGCAGGCCACCGCAGCCTCGACCTGCTGGGCTCTGGGGATCCTTCCGCCTCAGCCTTCCAAGTAGCTGGAACTACAGACGCGCGCTACCATGCCAGGCTAATTTTTTATTTGTTGTAGAGATGAGGTCTCACCAAGTTGCCCAGGTGGGTCTCGAACCCGCAGGCTCTGGCAATCCACTCACCTCAGCCTCCCAAAGGCGTGGGATTATAGGCTGAGCCACCGAGCCCGGCTCACTTGGGTTCTTAGAGCAGAAATTCTGCCTCTTGATCTTTTAAAAATACCTACGAGTTTTTGGGAACAGTGCTCATTGCCACTGAAAAACTTTCTTTAAATTGGCATCTTTGAGGAAGTGCAATCTACCCCAGGTACCAGGCCACGCCCACCCCTCCCATATTCCCCCGCCT
>NW_007012374.1:0-109771 GCF_000164805.1 Carlito syrichta
CTACCACGTCCAGCTGATTTTTTGATTTATAGTAGAGATAAGGTCTCGCTGCCCAGGCGGTACTTGAACCCGCGGGCTCAGGCAATCCACTCACCTCAGCCTCCCAAAGGCGCGGGATTGCAGGCTGAGCCACTGAGCCCGGCTTTTTTTTCTTTTTCACTTAAAGTTTTGAAGGTTAGAAGTCTAAAACCAATTGTATCCCATGTCTTAAAAAAAAAAAAAAATTAAAAGAACATTAAAAAAAAAAGCAGTCTAAAACCAAGGTGTCAGTAGGCCCATATTCACTCCTATGGATTTAGGTAGAATTCATCCTTCCCTCTCTAGCTTCTGGTGGCTGCTGACAATTCTTGGTGTTTCATGACTTGTATTTGTATCACTCCAATCTGCTTCTACCTTCACAGAACCTTCTCACCTGTTTATCAGTCTCGATATTGTCTTCTTTGTTTTTATCTCTGTATCCAAATTTCGCTCTTCTTATAAAGATGCCAGTCATACTGAATTCAGTGCCAACCCTAATCCAGTATGACTTTGCAGATTTCATCTGCAAAGACTTTTCAAGTAAGTTCGAAAGGTTTCAATTGGATGTGAATTTTGCAGGGACACTATCAAACCTAGTACAGTCAATTGTCCTGAAATCCTATGAAAAAAGATTATCAGGAAGAAAGAAGCGATCAACTGCTCGAACACTACAGATGAGAAATATCCTTTGGATTTAAAGTTCGCTGACCACTTTGACTAGAGTATTCAGTGGAATGTTGGAAACAAATGTAATTAAGGTAGCTAAAGAGAAGATGAGTTCTGAGGAGGTAGAGTAAGTAAACAAAGAAGAATCTTGCTAACCAAGTAGAAAAGAGATACAGTACTAGCTGTGTGGTAAGTAAAGATTTTTGCTTTGAAGTTAAGCTGAGTGGTAGTTATTATTAAGGAAGAGGAAATAGCAACATGTTGTTAGACTTAAGGGACTGCTCCAGTGGAGAGCTGAAGTGGTGATAAAAAGAAGAAAAGGGAGGATTACTGGAGTGATGTCTTCTGTGGGCAAAAGAGGGTGGGGATAGTAGCTTTGGGAGGTAGATAATTAACTAATCTCTGGCACAGATAGATGCCAGAGATGTGGGTGTAAATGCTGGAAGGTGAGTAGATATGGTTAGAGAATCTGGAGAAGGTTTCTTCTTATTGTTTCAGTTTTCTCAATCCAGCAGGCAGCAAGATTATCTGCAAATAGAAACTGTAAGAGGAGACAGAGTTTGAAGAGAGGAGGTAGGAAATATTTATCTAGGAAAGTGGTTGAGTGAATGGACCAGGAACATGATTATCCAGGAGAGTTAAGGGACCTCTACTGTTTTATAATAGTGAATTTAAAAATAGTGTATACTGTGGGAATGATTAGATCTATAGAACATAGAGTTGGAATTTCACATGGATAATAAAAGAAATAGGGATATTCAAGGGAAGACCCAAAATACCCAGAATTTATTTATAGAAAATTATATATTCTTACATGTTTAAACTTCAGTTATTTTCAAAGTAGTCTCCATTTGTTACAATACATCTATCAAGATGCTTTTCCTCGCTAAAAACAGGTTTCGAATTGTCCACTTTGATTTCTTTTAGTGCATCTGCTGTTTTTTGTTTCACCTCTTCCACATTGGCAAAACATTTCCCTTTAAGGAATTTTTTCACCAGGAAACAAAAAAGGTTGCTCAAGTAGAGATCAAGTGGATACAGTGAGTGGGACACAGAGGCCATGCTGTTTTGGGTCAAAAATTGCAGAACGTTCAACACAATGTTGGCAGGTGCATTGTCATGGTGGAAGAACCAGTCACCTATTTGCCACACCTTGGGATCTTTCTTGCGCATAAAGCAACCTCTCAGAATTTCCAGATAAAAACTTTGGTTGACCATTTGATTCAGAGGAACAAATTCTGAGTTTACTACAAGAGTCCTATTCTCCAAAATATAATTCAGTTTTTTTGATGGGGTACCCTCTCTTAAAGGGATTAAGAGTGAAAAGTTGATAGATCAAAGAATTGGAAGCCCCAGTGAAGTCAATGGAGTGACAGCAGTAGAGGTGTGAGTTTTAATGAATTGTCTTTTTAAAACTTTCTTGTAAAATCTGATGAACTGGTGAGTGAGAACAAATTATCTTTAGGATATTTCATTTTATTTTTTCTTTTCTGCACATTCTTTACGAACTTGACTGTGTATACATCAAAGATGATTTGTTAGATTATTGTCCAAACCATTTAAAAAATTGACTTCCTCATACAATCTGAAGTATCCCACTTTTAATTCAGTCTCACAAGATAAGGAATTTTTAAATAGAACTTTTTCTTGAGACATTTATACAACTGATGAATTAAGAAGAGTTATTAAATGATATTTTATTTAGTATTTTGAATAAAATATTAGCAGTATGCTTTAATATAATCTCCACTAAACTGGTTTGTATTATTACTGTTAGCATTTATTTTGCTAAAAGAAAATATGTTTTTCGCCAGTTATTTAGCTAAGACCCTCTCTTAACATTTATTTTTAACCATCAATCTCTTTTACTGTTCTTTTAAATATTTGAAAGTTTTTAATAATTACTCTTCTGTATAGCATAAATTTTTTAAATGGTTTGGACAATAATCTACCAAATCATCTTTGATGCATACACGGTCAAGATTATAAAGTATATGCAGAAAAAAATAAAATAATATCAAATATTCTAAAAATAATATGTTCTCAATAACCAGTTCATCAGATTTTACAAGAAAGTTTCAAGTGTCTTATTAGTTAATACAGCATTTTGCTCTTGTAATAATAAACAAAAATATTAATTAAATAGACTGAATTTCTATATATAAGCACATAAAGAAACGTGCAGACCTTTTCTTTTTTGCTAATGAAATTCATAAATAATTCTTTCCTAATTCCTAATTACAATGTGTGTATTTTCATATTTTATCAGCAATTTATTTTTTAATCTGTGAAATTCCTCTTCATGTCATTTTTCCATTTTTCTATTGTATTGTTTTTAGAAAGTTATAAGAATTTTTTATGAATCCTGAACAGTAATCATTTGTAAATTACGCTTTGTAAATATCTTTTTACAGTTTTTGACTTATTTTATTTTCTTTGTAGTATCTTAAATTTTTATGCTTTGTGATTTGTTTTGGCTAATTGTTTTTTTCTACCTTAATGTTTTGAAAGGTATTCTCTTGGGTAAATTTTCCAAATGTCTTAAATTATTTGTCTTTATTGAGTAACTCTTTTTTTTTTTTTTTTTTTTGGTTATAGATGTACAATGCCACCTTGGTCATGTATCCATTTTTAATACACGTGTGCATTTACATCTGGTCTGTGTATTTTGTTGATAGTTTTTTCTATTTTAGCCCAAATAGTGCACTATATTTATAAAATTTGCTTTAATACAAATCTTAATTTATAATAGGATATATCCCCTTTCTTCTTTCTAAAATTTTGTAGCAATCTAATAGGTAGTATGCACTCTGTTATATAAGAAAGTATAGAGCATTGATTTAAAAAAAAAATCTTTTCCATCTATGACACTTGAACTCATGTTCCTGGCTTCTCAGTAAACTACTCCAAAAGCACACACACAAACACACACACACACAACACAAAAGATTTGCCCCAGAGAGTTGACACCATTTCCACAAAGTTTTATAGGAGAATCCTGATAGTTTGATATCCTACTGGATAGATATTATTTTGCCCATTTCACAGGTGAGAAAATTGAAGTTATTTAATTTTAAGCAAATTGACCAACTAGATTATAAGTTTACTGGATATATCATTGCATACTGAAGAACATCCAATATTACTTAACTATTAAAATCATAAAAATTTGATCACTGATTTATTATCTACTTCTAAAAAATGCATTACTATGAACCGTAGTATTTATTGTGAAGAGGCAATCAACAGAACACTCTTAATATTTTGACAAGTATTAGCCAACATCAAAAGTAAGCATTTCCTGTTCTCTAGCATGGGCACACAAGGTTAAGTATTGTCAAAAACTTGTATTGTCCCTTAGACAAGAGCTGAGCTTTGGGGAGCTCATGTATATGATAATTGTCATTATCATGTGCCATTCCTTGTAAATCACTAATCTAGTACACCAAGTGGAGGAGATTGTCGAAGCACTTCCATAGTTTTACTACATGGTATACCTGTGAAGTGTGTTCTTTAGTTTGAAGCTGCAGTCTTGCACTATTTTGACCAAACTATTCTGTGTCAGACTCTGTTTGCTTGTTTTTCTTGAAAAACTGTATGTTACTACCGCATGCCTATTTGTGCTCTCTGCCCTTGAGTTTTGCTAGCAATTTATTTATTAATTCTTCATGTGAAGTTGTACTTAATTTTTTTAAACTTCTTTCCCGTACCAAATATAATCAAAGTGAAATTGTGAAAGACCAGTTAGAGATGAACTCCTTCAAAAATGTCCCTGAAGCAGCACTTGTAAGTGTGCCTGAGAGAATTCCTTGCCACAGCAACTCTAGGGCATTAGACTTCTGCCAAATGACTAGCATAGATCTTATAAGTTAAAAAAGT
This sequence comes from Carlito syrichta, assembly GCF_000164805.1. Lineage (NCBI taxonomy): Eukaryota > Metazoa > Chordata > Mammalia > Primates > Tarsiidae > Carlito > Carlito syrichta. The sequence goes on from NW_007012374.1 coordinate 4,564, forward strand.
CAGAAACTCTAACATCAAAATGCCACTTGTATGTGATGGGACAGGTTCTATTAGAAAGCGTTTCTGCCAGAACATATAGCTTGGAATTAGTGTGATTGCAAAAGTTATTCAATTACCTGTAATTCTCATGAATACATATCTAATACAGCTCCATATACTCCATTTGACCTTTCCCCACAATAGGATTTTTACAGTGGATGGAGAAATTGTCATGTACTTATAATAATTCAAGCAATTGTGTATATTTTAGATCGTTTGAGAACAAACATTTTGGCCCTTAATTTTTCTTAAGATAACACCTAGTCATCATCTAATCAATGGACTTTTTCCTGCCTTTTTGTTACTTTTATTAAGGATACTTACTTATAGTGGGTATGTCCACACTTATTTGTCCTCTCCTATTAGTACATAATTTACCATGTAAACCAGATTTCTTTACCATACATGCTATTAATAAATATTACTTACCATCATTCTACTTAAATAAATCAAACGTACTTTTTTCATTATCTCATCACATATTTATCCTTATTATCATTTTTTTCTGAATTCACCTTCTTGTAATAAGTGCCCTCAAAAGATAAAATTTTCTGTTGTCGCTGCTCACATTAGCCTAACACACATCAGTAAATAAAAGCAGATATTTTAAAAGTAAACATATCCAGAAAAGATCAATAAGCCTATTTCTACAAAGATGATGTTGGAAATGATGATGGTGATGATAATATTACTAATAATTTGATACATTCTCATTTGTCTACTTTTTCTTTTGTTGCCTGTGCTTTTGCGGTCATATTCAAAACAATATTGCCCTGACTAATATCATGGAGCTTTTCCCCTAAGTTTTCTTCTAGTACTTTTACAGTGTCCAATATTATGACTAAAAAGCTTCTGCACAACAAAGAGAACAATTAACAGAATGAAGAGACAACCATAAATTTGGGGAAGATATTTTCAAATCATGCATCTAATAAACAATTAATATCCAAAATATATAAGACATTCAAACAACTTAATACTGAATCATAAAATACCATTAAAATGGGCAAATAATAGACATTTCTCAAAAGACATACAGATGGCCAACAGGTGTGTGAAAAATTATTGAACATCACTAATTATTAAGGAAATGCAAACCAAAACCATAATGAGAAATCACATCTCACCTATTAGAATGACCAAGAAAAGATGACAAAAGATAAATGTTGATAAGAATTCTAAGAAAAGGAAATCCTTATACCCTGTTGATGGGGTAGGGAAATTAGTACAGCCACTATGGAAAACTGCATAGAGGTTTCTCAATAAAATATAAATAAAACTGCCATATGATCTAGTAATTCCTCTTCTGGGTATATACACAATTTTAAATCAGCAAGATAAAGAAATATCGGCACTTTCATGTTTGCTGCAACATTATTAAAAGAGTCAACATATGGAATCAACATATCCAGCATGATATGAATGGATAAAGAAACTGTGGTATGAAATATTCACTCCACCTTAAAAAAGAAGAAAATTCTGTCATTTGAAAAACATGAATGACATGGAGGACATTATGCTACATGAAATAAGTCAGGAACATATCTCACTTAAATGTGGATTCTAAACAAGTCAAACTCCTAGAAGCAGAAAATACCAGAGGCTGGCGGGAGGCACAGGCTGGTGTCGGTCATAGAGTACACCATTTTAGTTAGATAGGAGGAATAGATTCTTGAAATCTATTACATAGCATGGTGTTTCAGGTTAATAAAAATGTATTGTACGTTGCAAAATTACTAAAGAGAGTACATGTCAAATGTTCTTACCACAGGAATGGTAAGTGAGGTGAGAGATATATTAGCTTGATTTAATTATTGCACATTTTTAATGAATATATAACTAAAATTTGACAATTAAAAATAAAAATACATTTAAATAATAATAGTTATAATAATAGTAATAATAATTTGTGAAACATTTGTTCTGTGGGATAGGCACCATTAAAATCTACATTTTACTGATAAAGAAACTGAGATAATTTTCATGACTTAATGAAGATCGTATACCTAGTTACTATGAGAGTTTGGAGTAAAGATCAACTTTGATTCCAAACCATAATTATTATGCCATACTGTTTCAGAATTTTAGAAAATCAGAAGCCTTGAGTGATAATACTAAATCTATCTTAGCCTTATGCACTCAACTTCTTTTTTTTTTAATGTACTTATCGCTGTAAGAGTTGCCAACAATAAGGTATGTTCTCATCTATAACATATAACAGGGTATGTTCTCAACCTGTAACAAAAGTGATTAGAATAAGTTTCAGTATGGTTACAAGCAAAGCAACAAATGACCAAAATAACTTAGGCAACTGTGATGATATTATATGTACTCATAGATGGTGGTAGTCAAGAGGCATCATTCTAGATGACGTGACAGAGAATAGTTGTAAACTTCTATGTGGATGCACCAATACCTACACTTAAGGATAGTTTGATGCCAACATATTTTTTAAACCTAGACATGTTGTATGACATATCAGTGGCCGGTTTAGGCTCTTCTGTGTTAGAGTAAAATTAGTACTGAGGCTCCAGCAGCCCCAATTTGTCAAAAGCCCATAGATAAGGAATTTACCAACCATAAAAATGTATTGGGAGATGTAGATGACCAAACTATACTTTCTTTCCAGAGAATAACTTTTGGCATCTAAAGGAAACTACCAGAGAAAGCTCAGACTTTTTCATCACTAAACAATGCAGTCACATAACCAAAAGCTCTTTGTATCATCTACAGCTATTGAAACAAAGAAAAGAAGAAGAAAGAAATCAACTGGAGTCTCCCCTCCATCATACTCACAGAGGTCTCCTTGGTCATGGTGCTATCTGAACAATCTCATAAACTGAAAAGCACTCAAGACCCACAGTTTGGGCCCACCCTCCTCACCCTGTCTTCATGTCTTAGAAAACCTGCTCTGTTGCCCCTAGCTCCTTTCACATGAATAGCTAAGAATGCATCTTGTACTTGTGCCCCCAAAAGCTCAAAGGGCTGACACTTTGCACCATGTAACCAATGAACTAATTAGCACCCACCCAGAGAATGCCACTGGGCTGGAAGTCAGAACACACATAATCTGGAAAAAAATAACCATATTTTTACCTTTTATTAGAGAGTCTGGTTTGCATTGATCAGAATTGATACTGAATTTTTCCAATATAGCTTTTCATTATTAGGTTTAACATATTTCATTTTGACTAGGGCAGAAAGATAATATTAAATTAAGCATTTAGAATACATACAAGAATTCTAAAAATCAGCCCAAGTGAATCCCAAAATTCTTTGGAATTTATTTATATGGGACACTTTCCTATAATTCAAGATATAATCACACACTCAGCATGTAGTTGATCTTTGTATGGCAATTAATTCTCAATAAAGCAGTTTAAAAAAAAAGATTTAACATTGAACAAAGATACCATGAGCTAATCTGGAAACACTGCTGGAGTGTCTCCTTGAAGATTGGCAAACATCATGGTCTGAATAAATCAGACTTAGATGTGAGAATTGTCTTGGAGGAGTACTGAGCAAGGAGTTAGAGGTTGGCATATTACAATAGATTTATTATACATTATCAGCGAACCTTTAAGCCATCTATGACCTCCAGAATGACTTAGAGAAAACCTCTCTCACTAAATCAACAAGGAATGATCAAGTGGTAAGGGCACAGGCATTACTGGAGAGCCCAGTTGTAACTTTTTGTGTGGGTCAGAATTGTTGGTAGGGAAGTCTACTAGGTCGTTAAGAGGCAAGAGAAAGAATAAGATTCTGGAAAAGCACAAGTTAACAGAAGTCAGATGACAGTAATTCACTGTCATAAGCAAGGTGTTCACAATTTTTATAACAGACAATAAAGTCACCACCAGAAGTCCTGATTTGCAAGGATCTGTGTTGGTTACTAATAGGCTATGGCACTTGTAGGAGTAAGATACATAGAAAGCCAACAAGGGTATTGTTGCCCTATAATTACAAACATCAGGTGAGACTGAGTTGAAAGCTAATGTCTGCTGATCCAGATGAAAAACCTCAATCTCTCATCAAGTTTGTGTGCAAGTAGGCAAAACAGTTTATCAGTGCTGCCTAAAGAGTATCTGTCTCCAAGGAGACACTAACTACCAAGAAAAGTAGGATGACTCGTTCATTGATGATCAGTCAGCATTAATCATTGACCATTCCACACTTGAATAGAGAGCTCATGAAAAAAGCACCACTCATACTTTGGCCAGTGGGAGTGACGTGTATTGCTTCTAAGTAGAAGTCTGAAAAATTATTACATAGTCTGCTACCTTGGTTCTTCCCCCTCAGTCATTAGAATGGCAGTGTGTATTCTTAAAAGGAGCTTCACTGTTACACTGGGCTCCAGGTATAGAGGAGAGAAAAATGTAGGAAAGAGCTGGAGCTGGCCTATGACAGACACATATAAACATGAGCAAAGTCAATACACCATTGTTCTTTTTAAAATCCCTGCATTTTCGGGGGTCATTTGTCACCACAACATTACTTAATCTAACCTGAGTCATATAACTATTAACTCTGAGTAACTCTAGCAATAATTTGTCATTAGCAGAAGGATTAACTAGTGCTATTTTATGACCCATAATTTTCAGTTCTCAATTTTCACACGGTTCTGAAGTGCCTTTCACAGGGACAGGGAGAAGAACAGGCACCTGTGTCTGGATCACGACTTGGTATCTCCTATCATAAAGGATAAGTTTGCTTTCTCTGTGGCAGAGCATGAGCGTGCACAGGTCTGATTTCAAGAGCAATTTCTGACAGGTGTTCAACAGAGTTAAGTAATAGCTCCCTTATCACCATGTACAATGGGCTACCAGTGTAACAGTGCTTTCAATTTCAATATATGCCACCTCAAATGAATTCATGAGGCAATAAGTCAATAGTTTTCAACCTGTGCCTTCAAAATTTCATAAGAGAAGAAAGGCAGAGCGGCACATTCATTGCAGATTATCTTTCCATGTTTAAATCAGGACCTCTACCACTCATGGACTGTTACTGTAAAGGAATATTTGGTTTCCTATCAATTTTCAGCATCTTTGTAGACCTGTTATTACTACCAAGGCAACTGTGGGCTTCAATCTATTTTATCTACATAGGAAGCTGCTCATTCACAAAAAGAAAAAACAAACAATCTATGGTAACAATATGAGATAGAGTTCACATTTTTTTGAGATTTGAAAGTTTTTTATAAGGTAGAAATAACAACTACACTAAGAATAAATCTCTTGATCTGCCTAATGAATGCAATTTGAACTTGATTCTGTGGCTTCAACTCTTTACCCATTTCAAGGTGCATTGGAGGCCCACAGGCCATAGGTCATGCATCAGTGACTGTGGTAAAGCCATTGGTTCTGTGTGTATTTCATGGCAGGGAGGCATTAATTTAAGGAGCCTTCCCCCACAGGGGTACCCATGTGTTGGACATACACAGAAGCACAACATCATAAAAGCATAGGATTAACCTGTTCCTTTCCTTTCAACGGATCGCTGCTTCATAATCTATCATTTTTTTTTCATGACGTTGAAGAAATGGGAATAGTCATTTATCCTTGGCCAAATCTTCAACCTTGTTTATGTAAATGCTGCCTTTGTTAGTCTAAGAGAAAATTAACCACGGTGTACTTTCCACTAATTCTTTTCTCTATCACATCTCTTGATGGTCCTGGATCAAAACCAATTGGCTGTTTAAAAAACCACAAGCAGTCGGTGGTCAGATTTCTAGAGGTTGTTAGCAATGAATGTCTACATGCACATTGTTTCAATTGAAAAAATAACAATTTGTCTATCTAGCCATTGGTATATCACCACCTCAGCCATTATATTTCCTTTGGAGAAACATGGAAATGCTCCATTACTGATAAAGGTCAAATGTTAGTCTCTAACATTCCCATTCAAATTGTCCACATGTGATTTTTTTGACAGATTATTGAGTATATCTTGGTGAGTTGGTGCGAATATTCAGTATCACAGGGTATCTAATGAGTTTCCTTAATTCAGATAGCTCTGAACTCCTACTCCTTTACCAAATATTGAATGCAAGAATTCTTTAGGGTCAGTGTCAATAGGAACTACAGATACCAAACATTACATATGCTTTACTCCAGCCATGGAATTTTTTATTCTGACAGGCATCTCATAGTGGCCTCATATATATTTAAATTATTGCATGGCCCAATAGACAGAAAGAACACTGAATTTATAGGCTTGAAATCATTACCAATGCTCCTCTAAGATGAGAATCAGAAAAAGATAATGAATTTGGCAATTAGAAATTACTGCAGAATTCAGAGAGCAGCTGCAGTAGAGTGAGTAATCAAAGCAGAAGCTTTCACTCAAAAGCATGCTTTCCAATAATAGGAAAAATCCAACAGATTTAGAATTTTCAGGAACAGAAAAGTTAGATCCATATGCTACACACAAAAATTTATTTTACCATTTTCTCAATTTTTTAAGTCATTTAATATTGTCTTACCTACTATATTTCATATCTGTTACTTACATTAAAATAGTTTTGTATTCCCATGTTTGCAATTAAACAGCCTATATCGTTGAAAAAAATCAGAATGTCTTCACGTATCCTAATATTAACAAGCTGACCTGATAACATTAAAATTTAGAGTTCTATGCCCCAATTCCTTGACAAATATTTAAAATTTTTTTTTTATTTTGAAAATTACTATTGCACCCTTTCTCGAAACAGAAACAAAAATAAAAATCACAAAAAATCATACACATGGTCTTTAAAATTGTAGGGAGCAAGGAACTTGTGTTTTAAAAAATTAAGTATGTACTAACTATTATCTCTGGATCTCTACAACAAATATTTTTCGCAAGCACTCACCTTTTCATCATACTTATAAAAACAATATAGTCTTTAGAACTATTTAATACTATTTATTTTTTAATACATATCTATGCAGTGAAGACAAACTTTTTTATTAGTACTTCTCAAAAATAATGTCCAATCTAAGGTGAAATTTAGGTTGGCCAGCTTTCAAATAATGATATAACTCTTGAATGATTTTTTAAATTAATTATTTGATCACTGAGAAGACATTACTATGCTTTTTATTTTGCCTAAAATTGTTGAGAAAATAATTGTTTTCACCTTATTTAAATTGCAAATACAGATTATTTACAACTTATTATGCATGGTATGACAATGTGCCTCCTTAGAAGAATGTATATTAATAACCTTAGCTAAATTGTATTGTCACTACCTAACTAGCATGGCCACTGGTGATTGTTTCAAAGAGCCACATACATAACTAAAGTAGATTTCTTGTATGTGGACTACCATAAATCGAAATGGCAGTCTATATCTTTTTCTTAAATTATGAAATAATTTTCAATAAACAAGCAGAGGAAAATAGCTTCCTCTTTAGCAAATCACAATATAGACATGAACATGGCCATAACACATTTTTGTCATAAATATATTATTAGTTATTGTTTAGACTTCAATATTGCTGTAGGTTCACTAAAGAAAACAGAAACCACATCTGATATTTCAACACAAAGAAGTCAGTATAAAGAATTGATTAGCCAAATATGATTAAAGAACTGGAAAAGCAAAAAGAAACTGAGGTAACACAGAGACAGTATCTGCCGGAAGCCAGCAGCTCTGGGGCTTGGGGAATGTTGAGAGGAAGTGGGAAGAGGCCACACAGAGCTGAAATTCAAACTTCTGAGGCAGAAACATGGCTCCTTGCACTTCTGAGGGATTTGGGAAAGGTCCTGGAATCAACTGACACAGCCAGGATGAGGGATCACGGCTGGGGCTCGGCTATCAGGACCAACATGCAAAGAAGACAGAGCCAGCTGTCTCATCCCAGCCCTCCCTGACCCATTTTTTGCCCCCTCCTGGTGGGACATCTCGAAGTAGCCGAATAGGGGTTCCTGTCGCACAGCGTCACAGTATAGAAGGAAGGATGGGTTTGGCATTAAGAAAAAAAAAATAGCTCACTAATGGACACTGCAGATTCTATTCTTATTATTACTGTAAAAATGCTCTTTAAAATCTGAGGAATCCTATTTCATCATATAAAATGTTTTTAAAAATCAGGTCGGAGCTATATTATTTGTACCTATTTTTATCAATCTTATTATTCAACTTTGTTTTAACCTATACGAAACAGTTACACAAAAAAGAAACTTTGAATTTTTTATTGGTACTTTTTAGCCTGTTCTCAAGCTCCATCTGGAATTTTCCACTGGAGGAAACGTGACAGAAGTGTTTCATATCTAGGTTCACATTTGTGCACTTCCTCATCATGAAGGGCAAGGTGACTGACTGGGCTGTGTCTTTTGTCAAGTTTGTCAAGGAATGAGTGAGTAGTACTCGTGTCAGCTGTAAGCTGTCTTTGTCTTATCCATGAAAGAATTTATTTATACATATATGAAATGTTATCAGAGGACTAGTACAGAGTTAACAGTTAATTTTTCTATTAACGCTGCATGCATTGTTTATATTTCAACTTAAAGCAAATTATTTAATTTAAAGTACTCATGAAAATGTTTTCTTTACCATTATTTACATGTCACAAAAATAGTTCTTCCCATTCAAATCAACGGTGGCAATTTCTATGAAATATGGAATGAAAATATTTTTAGCTTGAAATTTAGAAAATTGTACTTAAAGTAAGTGATTAGAAAAGTTATTAGAATCATACCAAGTAGCATCTGTGAAAACTTGACCATGGAAACTTTCTCTTAGGTGTAATTTGTTTATGAGCAACTAAAAAACATACTAAATAAGAAATGGAATAAGGGCCTTGAGAACAATTGTTTCCCAAGGAAAAGATCAGCTGAATTTGATTTATCCACTTCAGTTTTGAACATAGGTGGGTTTACTTGTAGAGAAATGAAACCCTTAGTTAAAATTCCTGAGTATTCTTAAAGCAATCCATAAATCTAAGGGAATGGGTAAAGAGAAGTTCTTTGGAGTGACATAGTATCTTGATTTGATTCCATAAAGACATGAAGTGTAAACAAATTTCTATGACTACATATTTTTAGCTTTTTACAATAAAGATATTTCATTGTAAAAGATGTAAAGAAAAGTACGCAAAACATAAAGAAAAGTACACGGTCCAGTGAATAACCTAATGCAATCACTTACATAATCTGCAGCAAAGCATTAAAAAAAATGGACATTGCTCTCTGTAGTAGGCAACCTCTGAGACAGACTTCAGACAACTGCTTCCTGTTAGTCATGCCCTTTTGTGGCCTGAGTTTAGTAACTTGCTTCTACCAAAATGAACGAAGCAGAGGTATGGGATGTCATTTCTGCAATGAGGTAGTAAAGAGACAGTGGCGTTCTTCTTGGTGTTCTCTGTTTTGCTCTCCCTCTAATCACTCACACTGGGAAAAGCCAGCTGCAGTGTCATGGGCAGCTTGAAAAGTGACCCTCATGAGGAATACTGGAAGTGGACATTTTGAGGCTTGCCAAAACCATATCAGTGAGCTTGGAATAGACATTTTAGCCCCAGGGAGGCTTGAAATGACTGCCATCCAAACACCTTAATTTCAGCCTCATGAAAGATCTTGAACCAGAGGTGCTCAAATAACCTGTGCCTGTTTCTTGACATGTAGAAGCTGACATAATAAGTATTCATCATTTTAAGCTACTAATTTCTGGAGTAATTTGTTATGCAACAATAGATAATGAATAGACCATCACTCAAAAGGCCCCTTCGTGTTCCCTCTTAGTAAAATTGCCTCTCTCTCTCCCCCACCCCTCATTCCTTAAAGGCAACTACTATTCTTATGTCTGGGTTTTGCTTTCTCTGCTTTTGAACTCTCTATGAATCCAACAATACAGTTTATATTATTTTGTGCCTGGCTTATTTTGCTTTACATTATACATGAGCTTCATTTCACTAATGTATAGCTTCAGTGTGGGGCTTTTATGGGTTGTAAACATTCTTATGCCTGTCTCTTGTCTTGCACAGTCATATATTCTTGATTAGTATGAACCTTTAAACAGAATTTCTGTATCAAAAATCACACATAGAGACCAGGTGCAGTGGTTCACATCTGTAATAGCAGTAATTTGCTAGACTGAGATGGAAAGATTGCTTAAGTCCAACAGTTCAAGACCATCCTGGGCAACACAATGAAACTCCATCTCTACAAAAAGTTTACAAAATAGCAGGGTGTAATGGTACATGCCTGTAGTACCAGCTACTTGGGAGGCTAAGGTGGAGGAATCACTTGAGCTCAGGAATTTGAAGCTGCAGTGAACTATGATTGTACCCCTGAACTCCAGTCAGGATGATGAAGTAAGACACTGTCTTTAAACAATAAAATTGTTTTAAAGTACTCATATCTTCAACATTGGTAAACAGCAACAAACTGTTTTCTGAAGTGGTTGTACCAATTTACACTTCCCACAGTAGTGTATGAAAGTTTCCATTGTTCCACTTCCTCATCAAATTTTTTTGTTTTCCTTTTTAAATTTTAGTCATTCTGTCATGGCAGTAGTAATATCTCAATATGGATGCTAAATTACATGTCCCTGATGACAATGTGGTCCAGTGTCCTTTGACTTCACTACAAACTGTTGCCAATTACTTTGAAAAATTTTCTTTTTTAAATTCTAGATATAGGCTTTTTCTTAGTTTTATGTGTTTAGAATTATTTCACCCATTTTGGGGACTTGCTTTTACATTCCTCAAATGGTATCTTCTGGTACACAGAGTAGATTTTATTTTAATCTGATTCCTGTCTATTCCTTAAGGGTTAAAAATTCTGTGACTAATGTAAGCAGAGTTTCCCTTTCCCAAGGTCTAGATGTTGTGCCCCTATACTATTATAAACTTTATTGTTGTAATTTTCATATTTAGAGCAACAATCTACCAGGTCAAATTTCATTTTTCCTACATGTATATACAGCTGACACGATAACTTATTGAAAAGACCATCTTTGCCACACAGCATTGTGATGTTACCTATGTTATAAATCAGATGACCATATATATGTGGTATGTTTCTGAACTGTTGATTTCATTTGATTGGCCTATATTTCTGTCCCTGACAATCACACTGTCTTAATTGCTATAACAAGATAGATGAATTAGTTCCAGAGATCCACTGAAAAGCATAGTGCCTACAGTCAATAATGCTGTTTTATGCACTTAAAAATCAATTGTAAGGGCAAATTTCATGTTTAGTGTTCTTATGACACATAATTATACATTTATATACACATACACAAAACAAGGAGAATCACAGAAACTTCTGGAGGTGATGGATATGTCTAATACTGCAATTATGGTGATGTTTCATGAACGTATGCTTATATCCAAATTCATTGAATTATATACATTAAATTTGTGCAGTTTATTTTATAACAACTATACTTCAAATAAAGCTTTATAACATATCTTGAGTTTTTTATATCTGATAGGGTCGCTTCTCTAGTTTTGTATTTTCTCTTCAATCTTTGGTCTTTTGCATTCCTATAGGTATTCGTAAATCAGTTTATCAACTTCTCTTAAACAATACTCTTCAGGATTCTAGCTGAGATTGCATTGACTCTTCAGATTAATTGGTAGAAAACTGACATATTTACAATACTTAGTTTTCAGATTCAAGAACATAAGGTACTCCTTTGATTTTTAGGCATTTTTGATTTTAGTCTTAGTTTTTGGTTCTTCAGCTCTGTGCAGCTTTGAAGCTCAGGGAATACACTGAGGAAGAGACCAGTCATGTGTTTTAGCTTCCTGAAACCTCTAATTATGTCAATCCAGTCCCGTGAGACACCTCCCCCAAATCTCTGCTTTTGCCTCTGATCCCTAGCAGTTGCCCTATGTGTGGGTTTATGCAGGGGTCTCAAGCCTGGGACCAACAAATACCTTCAGAGATGGCTGCATATTCTTGGCTCAGTTCTGTACATTTTTCTCCCTTGCTGGAATCTTACTTTATGTAGTCCTTGTGCCTCTGGCACTCTCTGATGCCATCCCTGAAGTGTAACCTTTGGATTTCCTAATTCAAAGGATATGAGTTTGCTAGTGCCCCTGATTTGTCCAGTACAGACTTCGAGTTTCTGTTACCTGGCATAGAAATTAATCAAAAGTTCTGATCTATTTATCTCTAACAGAAACTATAGATTTATCAAAACCTAGAAGAAAAGCATCTCTAGATTCTTACTTCTTAGGTTTCAATCTCTTCTGATTTTTGCCCTACAATTCTTAATGCTTTGTTAAGTCTCCAGTGTCTTTAAGGAGTCATTCTTAAGTAATTTTCATACGTTTTTCTAGTTCTCTCAAAGAGAAAACCTAATCACACAACCTAATCAACACTTATTTAACAAAAATGCAAAATCATAAACATTATTAATACATTATCTTCATAATAAAAATGGAATAATATTTTAGACTAGGGTCAAATAAAATAAAGTAGTCTGATTTGGTTTGGCAACATTTCACAGTGTCAAAGATCTATAGGCTCAAGTATTTGGAGTGAGTTTTTTACTTGAAAAAATTGGTAGCAAGGACACATCAAAATATGAGATAACCTCTATTTTAATTTTTTGAGGTTCCAATTAAAGCCTTCATTTGGCTGGTTCTCTGCCAGCTTAAAAAACTGAACATTTTAGCCTCACACATGCTTTGAATTTATAAAACTCTCCCATAAAAATTTACAGTGTATTCCTTGGGAACACAGTAGAATTCCCTTTTGCTGTCAATAATACCTCAGTCCAGATGACACAGTTCTGTTTTACAATTGAACATAAATGAATGTTATGAAGATACACATATCAGAACCAAAAAATAGAATCAATCATCTAAATATCTGTAATGCCCCACTATTTCACAATGTTTAAATATCCATTTCCTATGTATTTCTCACAACCTGTGCATCAGGTTAAGCTCCTTCAACTCACCTGAAAATGTAGCATTGATAGTTGAGTTAGCATATAGTCTCAAAATGTCACATATGCAGTCCCATATTAATTGTTCATTACTATGTAACAACTTACTGCAGCACTTAGCAGCTTAAAACAACACACATTTATTATGTAAATATCCTAGGTTAGAAATCCAGTCATGACTTCACAGATTCTTTATTTGAGGCTATCTGAAGTGTGTCATCCATGTATTATCTGGGTTGTAGTAATCTCAAGGTTTACCTGGAAAAGAATCCACTTCTAAGCTCACATCGTTGTTGACAGGTTTCAATTCTTTGTGAACCGTTGGACTGAGGGCCCTAGTTCCCCACTCTCAGTCCATTGTACATAGGTCTCTCGAAGGTACCAGCTTGCTTCAAGAAGCTAGTGCAAGCTCAGAAGATACTAGAGGAAATCTGCTATTAAGATGAAAGTCGCAATTTTTTTGTATCTAATGTGACATCCTAACACTTTTGCCATATTCTATTAGAAGCAAGTTTCTAGGTTCAGCCCACACTTATGTCTAGAGTGCAGAAAAGTAGACATATAGGGAAGAAGTGACAAAAAGCATTCATATACAACTGGGAATGTTGCTCTCCATGATTAGTCATGTCTGATCAATCTTCCTAAAGTAGATCTCTGATCATTTCACTACCCTTCCTTAAAGAGATCATCAGTTCGCCCTTTGCCTACCACTATCCGGAACCCAACTTTCATTTTCAACTTATTTTCTATTTTCTTGTACTATCTCTCATGAATTTTATGGTCGAGTCCATGTTAGTTTAATTTAGAAGGTTTGTTCTTGTTGTTCTCCCTGCCTGAAATAACATCTCTTTCTCTTGCCATAAGAGAAGTTTTTAGTCTGAAAAAGAGAAAGGGTAGTGGAGGGCACATTATTTCTCTCTTCAAATATTTAAAGAAGTGGGACCAAAGAAGTCATTGTGTGGATTAAATAAAATGGAGAAATCCAGACAGCCATCAAGGTTACCCAATATTGAAGTAATCTACCTCCAAATCAGTTTTTTTTTTTTTTTGAGTTGGAGTCTCACTCGGTCTCCCAGTCTGGAGTCCACTGGCCACTCCCGGCCACCGCAGCCTCGCCTGCTGGGCTCCAGTGATCCTTCCACCTCAGCCTTCTGAGTTAGCTGAAATTACAGGCACGTGCTACCACGCCCGGCTGATTTTTTGATTTATTGTAGAGATGAGGTCTCGCTGCCCAGGCGGGTCTCGAACCCGCGGGCTCAGGCAATCCACTCACCTCAGCCTCCCAAAGGCGCGGGATTATAGGCTGAGCCACCGAGCCTGGCTCCAAATCAGTTTTTAAATTTCATTTTTTAAAATTGGAATTCAAATAAAGATAAAAATTCATCCATCATAGGGATGAAGGAATGTCTATGTTCAGTTGGAGTTAGAATGAAAGACTGCTAAGACACTTTCCAACTCAAGATTTTATGAATCTATGAATTTTTTCAAGCCCTTCCATTCTGGGAGAATCTATGAATTTACATAAGGATAAGAAAGAAAAACCATTCTTTTGACATAAAAAGATAAGAAAACATAAATAATGTACATAATAAAGTCATACTTCTTGATATTTCATTTTCAGTTGAGATTAATATACAAATTCAGTTGAGATTAATATACAAACTCATGAACCTCCATTTTAAATATTTTTCCTACTCATTATTGTCAAAATATTGAAATACCTAACATCCCAAATTTTAAAATCAATATATCTGTGGTGCATGTGCACAATAGCAATTTTATTTGCATAAGAGGAAAGATGGTACCATTTGAAAATGCTTTTCACATGAAATAATCCCTAAGAACTTCTGTAAAAGGAACTTAGCCTTTATTTTCTCATGTTTTGCCATTGTTAATTTTAAGTTTGCTGATAAGGCTAACATCCAGAAAAATATTTGTCTTGCTTTAGAAAAAGTTGCCCATCTTCTTGTTGTTACTGTGTCTCTGGATAAGTTAGAGCAAGCAGGTGCTATGAATGATGCAATGAACCATCAACTGAGTAAAGAGACTTCATTTGCATGCCTCCACCTTTGAAGGGTGGTTAGAGTGAAAGAAAGAGAGAGAGAGAGAGAGAGAGGGAGAGAGAGATCCAGGGAATCAGTGATATTTATTGTTTGGAGAGGCACCTGATTAATAGTCCCTCTGTATGATATCCACTGGAGAATGAATCTATAGATGAAAATGAAACACTTTTCCAAAAAAGAGAAATTTTGACAATTGTTGGTGGTATATGCTATTTAAACTGTAATATGACTGAAGGTAGGAACCCTAATTTGTTTTTTTGTGTGTGTGGCTCAGTAACAATCAGACTCACATAGACATTTAATTAGTGTTTGTTTAACTAATGAGCAATTGAGTGAATGGATACAATTACTGATACATGAGAGTCAATCACCTCCTAGTGTGTAGATTGGCCTCAGAATTTAGAACTGAGGGGTCTGTTATGCATTCTAAAATCATATATCACAAAAATCAGGAGACTTGAGTGAGATTGAACATCAGTTTATACTAAGCCCTTAATGAGGAAAAATAAAATAAGGTGCAAAGCTATCTGGTTAGGCTGTCTCTGCCAAATACATAATGTTATTCAAAGCCAAATAAACCAGACATAGTGAATTTGACCACTCTGTAAATATGGTGTTATGGCATAAGATGAAACACACTCTTGTAGATGAGAAGGGTGTTTCCATCTTGGGAAGGTGGAAGTTGATTCTGGGACCTATATGCGGATTTTAGATTAAGGGAAGAAAATTTATTCTACTCTTCCTGGAGTCTAGAATACATCAGACTCTGAGATGTGGCAAGTGATGAATCACCCTGGCCACAAGGGATCAGGTCAGAAGTAGGATAGGAAGCAAGTAAATAAGGGGATCTGTGTTGGGTCTGGCCCTGGGCAGCTGTTGAATGTAGTCACTTTGTGACATATACTTCCTATTTTCCCAAATGTTGAGTATGTTTTCCTTAATATTTGCAGCATGGACTCTGCCTTGTATTTGGGAAGAAACAAGCAATTTCTTAAGTGTGCTAATCACAACCAGCACTTTGGGAGGTGAAGGTGAGAAGATTGCCTGAGCTCAGGGGTTCAAGACCAGCCTGTGCAACTCGGTAAGACCTTATCTCTACAGTAAATTAAAAAATTAGCTGGGTATGGTGGCATGTGCCTGTGGTTCCAGCTACTTGGAAGACTAAGGTGGAAGGATGGCCTAAGTTCAGCAAGTCAGGGTGGCGGTGGCCATGAGCGTGCCACTGCACTCCAGCCTGGGTGACAGAGTGAGACTCCAACTCAAAAAAAAAAAAAAGAAAGAAAAAAAAAGAACAGTGTGCTACTCACAATAACCAGTGCGGTCACCAAAAGAGCGGCGACTCTGGTGGTCAACAGCAAGAGAAACAGCCCAGTGGACACGTGATATGGGAGGCCAGAGAAAAACTCCCTGACAAATAACCTGAAAATATTCTGGAGACATTTAGAAAGCAGCCATTTGTTAACCAGTTACCATGCCTGTAAAATGGAACAATAACACTAGTCCTTGCTTCCCCCCAGGAAAGTTACAAAATGTAAAATAGTTAATGACTGTAATGTGTTTTGAACACCTTGGAAGAAACATGATATGTAAGCATATGATATCATAATTACCTCCATAATAAAAAGAAAAGAAAATATTTAAAATAACAATAATATGTACATTTAACACCTGCAGTTTCATATGAAATATATAACTCTTTTTATTGTTTGCTGTCTAATCCACTGCACCTGCGTTAAAAATGTACCCCCATGGTTCAATTTTTAAAAATACATAAAATTTAGACAGATACTTATTCTTTTATTCACCCCATTGTGCCTAAGTCTCACATAACATATTTCAAACAATATACTACCACAAAGAGACCACTTCAATACAAATCTCAATAGTGTGGGTTCATAAAAATTACTTTTAAAGGCAAACATCTGGCACCTCATAAATATATATCACCTTTCATCAAGAGTTTTTCAAACTCCCCCTATATATATTATACTTATAAGCATTATTAATTCAGCATATTGTACGTTGGTTTTAAAGTAGTCCCAAAGCAGAATTACACATGTAAAATATGTGGTGTGCAATATCTAGGCCTGTGCAGATCATAAAGAACAAGACATTAACCATAATGCTAAATCCTTTTGATTTAATGTTTTCTGTTAGAGAGCAGGGGTGACTTTTTAAGCACAGATAGAAGAAAATACTACAGTTAGTCTTAAAGGCAGCTATTTATTCTAACTAATTTTTTCCCTCACTTGTGACATTTAGCAAATTATTCTAGGCTTACATTTAGCTTATGTCAAAAATATGTCAGAAATATTTTACTCTGGTTTATTTCTGCATCCAAAAAAAATTTCAAAAGATGATTTGCCTTTACAAAGACTGTATCTATAACACCAAACTGATACTTCTATTTTTTTTCCAGAGGATATTTTAAGAAAGGATATTCTGTAATGCCCTTTGGCAATTTTTCTTGCAATTAATGATCTCACTGTGAAGTTTTTATTTGTTGCAGTTCAGTTTTTATTTTCCCATACAATTAAAGGCCAATTCTTCTATGTCTTTTAAAAATATGAAAAAAGTATAATCAACTTTGTAGTTACATGTTTACAATGGTATATATTTATCTCATAAATCTTATTACTAGCAGGATTAATAGCACTCACTCCTTCAGCTGTTTCTGACAATTGGAGTTAGATGCATTTGCTTGTATTTTCATATTTCTCTCTATTACCTTAAGAAATGAATACCTCAGCCAGGCTCGGTGGCTCAGCCTGTAATCCCGCGCCTTTGGGAGGCTGAGGTGAGTGGATTGCCTGAGCCCGCGGGTTCAAGACCCGCCTGGGCAGCGAGACCTCATCTCTACAAAAAATCAAAAAATCAGCCGGGCGTGGTAGCACATGCCTGTAATTCCGGCTACTTGGAAGCCTGAGGTGGAGGGATCGCCGGAGCCCAGCAGGTCGAGGCTGCGGTGGCCGGGAGTAGCCACTGCATTCCAGTCTGGGCGACAGAGTGAGATGTCAACTCAAAAAAAAAAAATTAAAAAATAAAAAGAAATGAATACCTCAAAATGGGCACATTTAAAACTAAAGGTTGTGAAGATCTGTGGCCTGATTTGGCATAGGCTAAACAGGTAATTTGCCTCATTCATGTCATAAGCCTGACACTTTGTTTAAAATTCCTTTATTTTATAAATATAAATATATTTTTTTAAATTTCTATTGACTTCATGAATGCTCTTAGACAGTGCAGATACAATGACAAACAAAACAGTCATTCTAACAGTATAAAACTTTCCACATCAAAAAGTAAATAATTAAGTGATTTAAAATCATTTAAGTTTCCTTTTAAAAATATAGGTGGTTATGGTAAAAAGAAATTAAAAGAAAGGACCTTCTTTGGATAGGGCAGTCAGAGATAACCTCACTAAGTACCTGGTGTTAAGTATATAATGCTGATGTCCTGATCAAATAAAAAATAGAGCAAACACATCTAATTTCCATTTCACAATCATATTAAAATGACTAAATATACAAACAGAGAAAATTCTGCACCCATATTAGAAAACATGGAAGAATAATAGTCACATACAGAAACGTCAAGACAATTCTCTGTATAAGGAGGAAACCTACTTCACAATCAACTGCACAGACCATTGCTTGTTCTTGCAAAGAAGCACCTTTCCTGGAAAATAAGTTGAGATCCCAAAATAATTCACTAATAGCAATGGGTGCAGGCAGACTGGGTATTAGGACAGTAAGACAGTAATGTGTGATCCCACCAGAGCCTTGTCAGAACCCTACTACCGTTTGCCTGGCATGTAGAGATTCCACAGCAGTTGCTCACCATGTGTGCTCTTGGAACTGCCCTTGCTAAATAATGCCTGCTGTAATAAACCCAAAAGGTGGTCTTTGATGCAGAAGCAAGTTTCCTGTTATAAAGGAAGCACTGGGTTGGGTCTCTCACTGCAAACCTTTGTAAAGGTGCTCTGAAAGGGCAAGTAAAACTTCAATCTATGGGAATATTAACCTTCTCCCTTCATTTGAGCTTGAAAGATTCAGTCTCATAATTTTTGGAAGATCCCATCTCACACTAGAAAAGAATGATCTCAGGGAGGTCTCTGTAAGGATAAGCAGGTAGAGAAAAATCAGTGAAATTATTTGGAAGTTCCAAAGAAAGTAACTCAGAGGAGCATTCAAAAAAGTTAGGTTTTCTTATAAAATCCTAAACAAATTTTGAATACAAAATCAATGTTTCTTTACAGGATTCAGGGTAATAGTGCCACTATGAAATGGAAAACCAAAAGGAAAATCTGAGCTAGAAGAAAATACAAAGAGAAGGAAAAAAATTGTCAAATTAAAAACCTAAATGAGGCAGGGATCCATAGATTAAAAGGGCAACAAGTAATTATCAACACAAATGTATTCACTACCACTGTGCACCAGCAGTCTTCTGGGCACTGTGGTTATGGCAACGGATACAACTAAGTTCCTCTTTTTATGGAGTCCCTCTTTTAGATTTCACAGATGAGAGATAGTCATAAAGAAAATAAACAATTCAACATCTGTTACATTAGAAGATGGTAAGTGCAATGGAGACCCATAATAAGAAAAAAAGGAAATAGGGAATAAAGATAGTGATGAGTTTGTCATTTTTGATTGAGTGGTAAAGGAAGTCTTCACCTATCAAGGTGACACTAGGACTTAATGTTGTAGAAAAGACAGTGTGTGACTTCTGTGTCATTAAAGATAGTATAGCTTCTATCTTGATTCTTTAGATGATCACTTACTCTAGAGATAGCCAGTTGTCATGGCATATAAAGACACTCAACTGGTCAGTCTATGAAGAAGCAATCATGGAGAAGAAATGAAGTCTGTCACCAATAGCCAACACCAGCTTGCCAAACATGTGAGGAGCCACTTTGGCCCAACAAGGGCTTGAGATGCCAACAGTCCCAGCAAACATCTTACTAAACCTCATGAGTTTAGATGAAACAGAACTTCCCAGTCAAGATATTCCCTAATTTTCAACTCAAAGAATCTGTGAGGGACAAATATTTCAAGTTTTAAGCCACAAGTTCGGGGATAATTTGTTATTCAGTAGTAGTAATTCATGCACTTACAGAAATTCAGAGAAGAACATTCCCAATGGAGAGAGAGAAACAACAACAAAGTATCTCCTGGAAAAATGACTAAAAAACACCAAAGAACGTGTCATTCTTGGAAAATTAAATATAGAACGATGTTCAGTATTAAATAACTAGGAGGCCTATGATCTCCACTTATTAGACCACATTATTTTGAAAGTTCTTGTCAATTTTATGCATAATAATAGAAATACGGCATGATGACATTCATAACATGCCATTATCTACCTTAAAATGCAAAAAATAGAATTCCACTTAAAATTGTGTAAAATAAGAAAATTCTGTATGTTGGTTCTAAAATATAACGAAAACCAAATGTTTTCCTGGATACCTAATGATGGGTAAGATGTTAGTCACTATAGTAACCTAGTACTAAAATATATAAATATTAACTGTATAGTTAGCCCTCTGTAACTGTGGGTTCCATATCCATGAATTCAATAAACCACAGATAGAAAATTGTCAAAAAAGAAAAATTGCATTGCACTGAACAAACTTTTATTTCTTGTCATTATTTTCTAAACAATACTGTATGATAACTATTCACATAGTATTTACATTGTATTAGATATTATAAGAACTCTAGAACTGATTTAAAGTATACGAAAGAATGTGCATAAGTTACACGCAAATAATAGGTCACTTTATAAATAGGACCTGATTTCTGCAGATTTTGGCATGCACAGGGTTCTGGATCCAATGATTCATAGACATCAAGGAACAACTATTTAAGAAATGTTTATAAAGCTTGCCACAAGGTATTATTAAGGAAGCAAGAATATTTGAAGAGTTTAATAAAAGGAGAAGGGCATGTCATATTTCTGGATGAGAAGATGGGTGACATAAATGTATCCATTTTCCCAAAATTATTTGTTAATATAGTGAAATTTGAATTGATACACCAAAAGAATATATTTCAAACTTGACAAAAATAATTTTAAGCTATATCTGAAAGATAATTTGCGCTATCTCAGTGCCTTCTACCTTAGAGAAGGTCATACCTGAGAGAAGCATTAGGACTATATTTTTACACCTCATGAAAGAAGAAATCACATATATGAGTGAACAGAAAAGTTGTTTGTAGCTGTTATTGGTGAGCTGGATATCTTTATAGGCAATATATTCCATCCTAAATTTTTACAGTGCTACTAATTAGGTAATCTGTGCTCCAAACTTTAATGTCCACAAATATATCTTTATGCTTTGAATTGCCAATAAAGAAAAGAGAATTTCTTTTAACCACATTTCAACTTGTAAGTTAATCTTTTTCCTTTTTAATTTTAAAGATGTGGAGTACAATTCAGGAATAGGTATACAAGTGGTCATTATATAGGTAAAATTTGGACCTCCCTTTGGTTTCCACTTTACCTGGCTTGAGATCAGGTACCCATATTGATATTGTGTGTCCCCTGGCAGCTTTCTGCTATGATCAGTCCCTTTTTTTCTGATAAATATTTAGTTTCCACTTATGAGTGGAACATGTGGCACTCAGTTCTTTGCTTCTGGGATAGATCACTGAGTATGATAGATTCTAAATCCATCCAATTTACTGCAAAGTCCATAATTTTGTCCTTCTGTATGGCTGTGTAATAGTCCATGGTGTATATGTGCCATTTTTAAAGATCCAGGCCATTTTCGATGAGTCGCATGGTTGGTTCAATGTTTTTGCTATTAGAAATAATGCTACAATAAACATGTATATACAGGTATCTTTTTATAGAATAATGAGTTCCTCTGGTTATATTCTCAAAACGGGGATTCGGGGTCCTGTGGATGGTTGATTTTTAGATTTTAGGAATCATCACACTGTTTTCCACAGAGTTTTTACTAGTTTGCACTCCTACCAACAGTGTAGAAGTGTTCCCTTTTCCCTGCATACTCTCCAGCATCTGTTTTTTGAGTTATTGATGATGGCCATCCTGACTGGAGTTAGGTGGTATCTCAGTCTCAGGATACAAAATCAATGTGTAAAAGACAATCACATTCTTATACACCAACAAACAGACAGAGAACCTAATAAGAAGCAAAGTCCTATTCACAATAGACACACACACAAAAATGAAGTATTTGAGCATCTTCCTAACCAGAGAAGTGAAAGACCTTTACAACAGACTGCAAAACACTGCTCAAAGAAACCAAAGATGACACACACAAAAAAAGGAAAAATATTCCATACTCATGGATTGGAAGAATCAGCATCTTAAGGCAATCCACAGATTCAATGCAATACCCATTAAATTATCAACATCATTTCCAGATCTGGAAATGACAATACAGAAATTTATATGGAAACATTAATGAACACAAATAGCCAAAGCAATCCTCGGCTACAATAAGGTTACAATAATCAAAACAGCCTGGTACTGGTGCAAGAACAGGCATATGGACCAATGAAACAGGATAGAGAATCTGGAAGCAAAATCTCAATTTCTCAGCTAACTCATCTTTGACAAAGACTCCAACAACAACCACTGGGAAGAGGAGAACCTAATCAGTAAATGGTACTGGGGAAACTGGTTGATCACATGCAGAAGATTGAAACAAGACCCCTACCTATCACCATACACAAAAATTAACTCTAAATGGATCATAGACCTAAATGTAAAACTTCAAAGTATAAGAATCTTAGAAAATACGGGAGACACCCTTATGGAAATTGGAACTGGCAACCAATTCCTGATCAAAACCCTAAATGCCCATACCATAAGAAATAATTCAGACAAGTGGACTTCATCAAACTGATGAGCTTCTGCAATACAAAAGAAATCATCAAGAGAGCAGGGAGACAGCCCACAGAATGGGAAAATATATTTGCCAACTGTATATCTAACAAAGGCCTAGCATCTAAGATCTACAAGGAACTCAAGTGCCCTGAAAGAAAAAAAACAAACAGCCCCATTAAAAAGTGGGCAAAAGACATGAATAGACACTTCTCAAAAGAAGATATATGGACAGCCAACAGACACATGAAAAAGTGCTCTCCCTCACTAACCATCAGAGAAATGCACATCAAAACCACACTGAGATACCACCTAACCCCAGTAAGAATGGTCATCATTAATAAAACAAACAACAGATACTGGCTAGGATGTGGAGAAAAAGGACCGCTACTACACTGCTGGTGGGAATGCAAACTAGTGCAACCTTTCTGGAAGACAGTGTGGTGGTTTCTGAAAGAACTAGAAATTGACCTTCCATATAACCCAGCAATCCCCAGTTGGGAATATACTCAGAGAAACTCAAGTCATTCTACAAAAAAGATACCTGCACAGGCATGTTTATTGCAGCGCTATTCACAATAGCAGAAACATGGAACCAATCATACTGCCCATCAAAGCTGGAATGGATTGAAAAAATGTGGTACATATACATGATGGAATATTACACAATCATAAAGAAGTACAAACATATGAACTATGCGGCAACTTGGATAGATTTAGGGTCTACCATACTCAGTGATCTATCACAGAAACAAACAACAGAAAACCATATATTCTCACTCATAAGTGGACTTGAACAATTATCACAATACTATAAAAAAGAGGTTGACAGTAGCGGGAAACTGCCAGGGGAGGGGAGGTGGGATTGGCAGTTGAGGGAAACTGCTAGGGGAGGGAGTGGCACACCTTACCAACAAGGGTACCTGCCAAATGAACATTTGTATACCTAACCTGAATTGTATCCCACATCTTTAAAAAGAAATTAAAACAAAATGTGATACATATACACAATGGAATATTATGCAGTCATAAAGAAGGACAAACATATGAACTTCGCAGCAACTTGGATGGATTTAGAGTCAATCATACTCAGTGATCTACCACAGAACAAAGAACAGAGTACCATATGTTCTCACTCATAAGTGGACCTTGAACAGTTATCATAATACTATAAGAAAGAGAATGGCAGCAGTGAGAAATTGCCAGGGAAGGGGAGATGGGATTGTCAGTTGAGGGAAACCGCCAGGGGAGAGAAGGGCACACCTCATTAGCAAGGGTAGCTGCATAGTGAACATTTGTATACCTAACCCTGAATTGTACGTCACATCTTTAAAATAAAAAAATAAAATAAATGACAGACAATGGTCTGTCAGGTGAAAAAAAAAAAGTAAATGCAGGAAACACCCTTAGGGAAACTGGAATAGGCAACCAGTTCCTTATCAAAATCCCAAATGCCCATGCCCTAAGAGATAAGATAGACAAGTGGGACCTCATCAAACTGAAAAGCTTCTGCAAAGCATAAGAAACCCTGAAGAGAGCAGGGAGACTGCCCACAGAATGAGAAAAAGTATTTGTCAACAGTATGTCTGACAAAGGACTAACATCCAGGACCTACAAGGAATTCAAATGTGCCAAAAGGAAAAAAAAAAACAAACAGCCCCATTAAACAGCGGGCAAAAGAAATGAATAGGTACTTGTCAAAAGAAGACAGACAAGCAGCCAACAGATACATGAAAAAAATAAAATGCCTGACCTCATTAATTATCAGAGAAATGTAAGTTAAAACCACACTGAAATTAATCTTTTACAAATGGGAAGAAGGACACTGATATGTATTGAGCACTTCTAATTTTCCAGCAACTTTACATATATTCTTCATTTAATCTTCACACCAATAGTATGACATGGATAGACCAATA
Organism: Carlito syrichta; assembly: GCF_000164805.1. Classification (NCBI taxonomy): domain Eukaryota; kingdom Metazoa; phylum Chordata; class Mammalia; order Primates; family Tarsiidae; genus Carlito; species Carlito syrichta. Next base: position 29,331 of record NW_007012374.1, read on the forward strand.
GTTCCATGAGACAATTAAAACTCAGAGAAATTAAATACCAGATATTCACCTAATTACCGGTAAACTCAGTCAATTCCAAGACTTTTTGTTCTTAATTCAAGCCCCTTCTTTGTGCTATTTTTTATGGTTATAGTGCTTCTTTATCTCTTAACCATTTTTAGTATTCTTATTTCAAATATTATTAATTCTAGTTTTCTTATTCTCTTCATGGTGTCTACCCATTCTCATGTTGGTTTATTTCATGTGCATCAGTAATTTTTGATCAGTTGAAATGGAGTTTATCTATGGCATCTCTCAATCTTTATTTATTTATTTAGGAAGCCTCGGGATTGTGGAAATGTTACTTCAGAAATGTTTTTGGTTTATTTATTCAGGGAATTTCAAGATCTTCAACGATCCTGGAGCAATTCTTATGTTGCCTTTTAAGCATGTTTTTCTCAGCCCATGCAGTACACGCACATTATCATGCAGAATATGGGCTTGGGATTGCTGTTTCTCTTTGGTGAGAAGGACAAGAAATGCCCTGACTGCTTTTCAGAAGAGAGGGCAAAACAAGGAGTGTTGGAAGTTCACAGAGGCTTTTACCTTGTGAGGCTCTGAGGTTGTGTCGCCCAGCCTCGTGTGTGGTCACCTGCTGCAGTGCCTACGTCTCTGGCCCCTGCATGACCCTCTCGAATCCCATTCTCTCAGCGCTTTGGGTGTCAGCTTCCGTCTATCACTTTTTCACAGGTTTTGTACTCGATTTCCAGTACATTTGGATGAATTTTTGTGAGTTCAGCTACCCAATGTTTCTAAATCTAGAATTTCCAAATGTTTACAAAAGGGCATTTCCCCTTCTCCCCCACACCACATGGCCTGAGTGGCACCCCACACTCTTCTCTCGTTTTTGCTTCTGTTGTCTTAGGAATTGTTTCTCTCCACCCTTGCCTATATTTTCTGAAAATTCTCATTCAAATATTTTCTATTCTTTTCGCTCTTTCTTATTTTTTAAAATTCCTTGAATCTTCTCCTCCTTTTCCTGGCGTACCTTTCTTTATGTATCTCCAACATCTGGCAGGTCCACGTTTTTTCTCTTTTTGTGAACTTGTTATCCATGAATGTTTGGTTATCTCTTGTCATGCAAGGAGGTAAATCACAGCTAGAATATTGTGCTATTTTTTTGTTTGATCCATTGGTTAGATTAGAACACTACAAAAAATTGCATTAGAAATGGGACTTATAGGATCAAACTATACTGAAAAATTAAGTAAGTTAATTAACTGTAACTTGGAATTTGAATGTACAGAACTCTTTCAGGTAATTACCACTCCTATAGGATAGGTTCTATTATTTAGGGCACAGCAAAGTGTGAAGTTTAAACTGAAATCAGGTAATTTATTAAAAAAAAAACTACTCCCCAACTGTTAAGTTCTAAAAAAAATATGACATTTCAGCTTTAAAAGTAAGATCTGTTAAACTATGCCAAGGCAGATTTTAAAATGAAGATAGTCTTTAAATGTGGTTAATTCTCTTTCTAATGTGCCAAACTAGTTCAACTTTTTAGTAAAATATTTTTATTGGTGTAGGGGTGGGACTTCTATCATTTGGAAGTCACCTTTGATCAAGAACTCAGTTTGTACAACAGAAATAATATTAGCTCACACTTACGCTGTACTATTCTATTCTAGTACAGAGTACTATAGAATAGCCAGGGACCATTCTAAGTGACTTACCTCCAATTATTCATTATTGCCTCCAATAATCCCAGGTGATAGATTATGCTATTATTTCATTTTACGTATGTAAGTACTACTTACAAGATGTGAATGAGATAAGAAGAATGCAGGGAAGGGAATATGGAAGATGGCATGAGTACCTGGATATTGGATTCTGGAGCTGATATGTTAAGTTAGGCAAACTTGTTCTGATATATATATTAAAAAAAACTATGTATATATATAGAGAGAGAGATTTTTTTTTAATCAAAGTCTCACTCTGTTCTCTATTGCCCAGCCTGGCGTGCAGTGACACGCTCATGGTCCCTGCAGCCTCGGCCTTCCACCCAGTCTCCCAAGTAGCTCAGACTACAGGTGCATGCCACCATGTCCTGCTAATTTTTTAATTAATTGTACAGATGAGGTCTACCAAGTTGCTCAGGCTTGTCTCAAACTCCTGGGCTCAAGCAATCCTCTTGTCTCCACCTCCCAAAGTGCTGAGACTACAGGTATGAGTCACCATGCCCAGACGAATAAATTATATTTTAAAAACACTTAGCCAGGCTCAGCCTGTAATCCCACGCCTTTGGGAGGCTGAGGTGAGTGGATTGCCTGAAGTCGCGGGTTCGAGACCCACCTGGGCAGCGAGACCTCATCTCTGCAAGAAATAAAAAAAACAGCCAGGCGTGGTAGCGCATGCCTGTAATTCCGGCTACTCGGGAGGCTGAGGCGGAAGGATCGCCGGAGCCCAGCAGGTCGAGGTTGTGGTGGCCGGGAGCGGCCACTGCACTCCAGTCTGGGTGACAGAGTGAGACTCCAACTCAAAAAAAAAAAAAAAAAACACTTGAAGCAACTGTATCATAAGAAGTGTGAAGTCCATGAATAACTAATATTAATCCAAGAAGGACAGAAAATATGTCCACACTATACATATAGAAATAAAATATATATGTTAGTATATAAGTGTGAAATGTACAGACATTTTTTAGCTTTGTCTACTGAAATATATGTACATTTCCTAGCCTGGAGGAAATGAAACCCAACAATTAACATATTCAGTACTTCAGTACTCCTATCTTCCTTTATTTATTTGAAAGAACTTTAATAAATTATTTTTTAGTGTAGATTCAAGGGGTACAATCATATAGTAGTGGACATATCATATAGTGGTGGGGATTAGGTCTCAGATGGCCCATTTCCCAGATAATGAACAGTATACCCAAGGATAATTTCTGAGTTCTAATCCTCTTCCTTTCCTTCTCACTTACTGGGGTCTCCAGTATCTATTATTTTGTGACAATTTAGTTTCCACATGTAAGTGAAAACATGTGGAGTTTGGTTTCCTTAGTTCACTTAGGATGATGTTCTCCAGTTCCATCCATGTTGTTACAAAGAACATGAGTTCTTTGTTTGTTTGTTTGTTTGTTTTATGACTGTGTAGTATTCCACGATATATATATATCCCATATTTGCTTTATCCAGTCAATCATTGATAGGAACTTAGGTTGGTTCCATGATTCTGTTATTGTGAATATCAGTGCCGCAATGAACATATGAGCACAGGTATCTTTTTCATATAATGATTTATTTTCTTTTGGGTTTTATCTTCAGTTCTTAAAGTTGCACCAACAAGAGAAACAAATGCTTCCTGAAGAAATGACTGATTTCAGGGTGGTTTTATTACTCATCTGTAGTACTATTAAGCTCATTTATTCTCTTTGTTTTACATTTTATGCTCTTTCACTCCATTCTGGTTTCTTTTCATTATTTATTTAGAATGAAGAATTCAGGAGTATGTTAACATTTTAGAGATATGTTAAACAGTGACATGGTTCTAAATGTCAGAACTTTACAGTTATAGTCAGAGAAGTGTTACTCCCTACTCATGCCATCTGCCATGTCCCCTCCTCCTTCTTCCCATCTCGTTCCCACCCTATAAGTAGCCAGTCTCAAGTTTCTGCTTTATCCTTCCTTAATTTTTGTTTACAAAAATGAGAAGATCCATATATATTTTCCTAGGTCCTCACTTTCTTCAATAAAATGTAGAACAGTATAGGTCTTTTTTTTTTTTTTTTTTTTTTTTTACTTTGTTTCTTTTACATAACAAGGTATTCTGGAAATCATTTCATGGTAGTTCAGAGAGTCTTAATTTCTTTTTAAAGCTGCTAATATTCTATTATGCAGGTGGATCATGGTTTACTCAATCAACCTCCCAAATATGAGCATTTGAGTCTTGCAATATTTGGCAATAAAGAGCACACAGTTAACAATCTTGTCAATGTGTACTTTCATATTGTTAGAGGTCTATCTTCAGGGTGATTTTCTCGAAGTCAAGAAGATATGTCAATTTTTCTCATCTCCAGAATCAGTGAATGTTGCCTTGTTTGAGAAAAGATTCCTTGCAAATTAAATGAAGTTAATAATCTTGAATTATCTAGGTGGTCTCTAAATTCAAAGACAAATATCCTTAAACTCAAGTGTAGGCTGGAGACAGAAAGGTAAAGACAGAAAAAAAAAATCGGTGTGAAGACAGAGACAGATTGGAATGATATGGTCACAAATCACAAATAACCACCAGAAGCTGGAAGAGAACAAAACTGATTCTTTCACGGAAACTGCTGGAGGAGCATAGGCCTGCTAAAACTTTTGGTTTTTGAATTCTGGCCTTCTGAATTGTGAGAAAATAATTTTTGATGTTTTTAAGTCAGAAGGGTTGTGCCAGATTAAATGCATTCTGATAAAGAGACAACCTGCTCCTCCATACCCTCAACAACAGAATATATTGTTCATACTTTTAAAATTTTTGCCAAATCTGATAGGCAAATATTTTTATCTTGGTGTTCTTTTAATTTATACTTCTCTGTGCATGAGATTATACTTCTTTTCATACATGTAAGTGCTATATTTCTTATCTTGTATGTTAAGTATCTATTCATAACCTTTCTCAACATTTATATCATGCTTTTGGTCCTTCGATCCTCAATTTATTTTTGAATTTTTATTATATATTGACAAATTATAATTGTATATGTTTATGAGGTATAATGTGGTGGCATGATTTATTAACACAATTGGAATAATTAAAATAAGCTAAGTAATATATAAAACTCAAACATTTAACGTTTTTATGATGAGATCATTAAAAATGCACTTCCTTAGCAATATTAAAATGTAAGATACTCAATTATTTGCTATATTCAGCATTCTGTGCTACTGATCACAAAAAGAAAATCAAACTTATTCCACCTGCCTAATTGCTTTGTATACTCTATCAGCTCCCTGTTTTCCCTACCTTCCACCCTCTGGTAAACAAAATTCTACTCCCTGCTTCTATGAGTTCAATTGTTTTGGATTCCACATTTTATGTAAAAACATGTGGTATTTATCTTTCCGTGTTTGTTTGGCTTATTTCACTTAGCATAATGTTCTCCAATTCTATCCATGTTGTCACAGATGACAGAATTTCTTCCTCTTTTTAAAGTTGAATGGTATTTCACTTGTGTGTGTGTATACGTTATATACACACACACACACACACACATATACATATACATGCATTTTCTTTATCAGTTAATTCCTTGATGGACACTCAGATTGATTCCATAACTCTGCTATTGTCAGTAGTGCTGCAATGAATATAGAAGTGAAGATCTCTTCAACATACTAATTTGAAATCTTCTGGGTAAATAACCCAGAAGCATAACCCTAACTTTTAAAACTTCTTTGTATATTAGGGCTATTTTGATACTGTCTATGATACATTCTGCAAATATTTTCTTACAGTTCATCAGTTGTCTTTTGACCTTGTTTGCAGTGTTTTCACAACACTTTTTTCTTATCTTTTTTTCTGCTTACATTTATCCATTTTTTTTTAACACCTCTGGGATTTGATTCATAGTTAGAAAGTCTTTCCTTATATCAGGCTAAAGAGGAACTCACACAATGAATTCTAGTTTTCTTCTTAGTACTTATTTTCTTCTATTTGCGTGGTTTTATTTTTACCAATGAATTCTAGTTTTCTTCTAGTACTTTTTCCCCCCACTTCTTGCATGGTTTTATTTTCACATAGGTCTCTTTCATTTGTAGTTTACTCAGCATGCACTTGACTCATACAGTTTGGTCCATAGCTTTATTTTTATCATTTCTGAATCCCTTGTTTTAGATATGTCTCTTCTACTTATAATAGGGTTTTGCTTTTGTGAACTGAATAAAAAACTTCTTAATGGATAAAGCAATCTCATTCACATTTACTGATATAACTGAGAAGATTGGTTTCAACTCTGTAATGTTTCATAATTGTATGCACTTAATTTTATTTGTAATATTTTCATTAAAATATGTGTTTTTGCCTTTTAAATTTTATATATTTGGGTATATCAATTTGTATTTTTATTGTAGTGATTATCTTTTTAGCTACAGCTTTTTATGTGCCCTTTTCTTTTTAACCTTTTACTTTTCGACTTAGGTTTATTTTGTTTTATTTTGTTTGTTGTTGTTGGTATTGTTGTTTAGAGACTCTCTCTCTCTCTCTCTCTCTCTCTCTCTCTCTCTCTCTCTTTCTCTCTCTCTCTCTCTCTCTCTCTCTGTTATCCAGTCTGGAGTTCAGTGGCACGATTATAGCTCACTGCAGCTTTGAATGCCTGGACTCCATCAATTCTCCCACCTCATCCTTTCAAGTAGCTAGTACTACAGGCACATTCCACCATGCTTGACTTTGATTTTGGAGAGATGGGGGTCTCATTATGGTGCCCAGACTGGTCTCAAACTCCTGGCCTCAAGCAATTCTGCTATCTCGGGACACCAAAATGGTGGGATTACAGGAGTGAGCAACTGCACCCAGCCTTGTTTTTATTCCCCAACTACTGTTTATACAAAAACCAGTGTGCTTATTCCACTTGTCTCTACTTTTTTTATCCCACTTTAAGGGCATTATTTTAAGATTTTCACAACATACAATAATGTGCATTACTATTCCACCCTCATCCCCATCTGTGTTTTAGATCTAGAATTATTTAAATTTAAATGCTTACCATCCGTCTTTTTGCTGAAGCATTCCCAGTGACACATCAGTTGAGTAAAGATCATCCTCCAGTCGATTCCTCAAAAAATATCCTTACAAAATCCCTAAGTCCTAATATGTTCAAATTGTTTCTATGTAGCATTGATACTTGCAGGATGTTTTGGGTAGACATAGCCCTTGGCTTACGTGGATTTTCACTGAGATTTTTGAAAATGTGCTCAATTATTTTTTTGCTTTTTATGTTGTTATTTAAGTCTAATGCAAATCAAATTCTTTTGACTCATAATTAATATTATATTTTTGTATGGAAATCTTGAGGAAATTTTCTTTATCTTTGAATTCTAATCACTTTACTAGAATATATCTTAATGTTTATCATTCTGTGTTATTTTTTTCAGTCACCTTTTGAACCTCTCTAATATGTACATTCAGCTCATATGTTATCAGAAAAGTTATGTAGATTATGGTTTTAAATAATGTTATATTTAGCTTTTAACTCATTCAAGGACTCCAATTGTGCAAATGTTATTCCTTCTTATTTTTCCCTTTTTACTTTTGTGCTTATTCCATTTTTATTTTCTCAGTTGTTTTCTTGTCTTTCTTGTTTTCCTATTAATTGTACATTTTATTTTGTATCTTGTATTTTAGTCTTCATATTTAAGAAAATTTGTTTCTTTCCAGAGTTCAAAAAACTTTATTTTTATTTCATTCTGCTATTTGTCCATTTCTGATCTTAGTTTTTAAATTTCTGATTCAAATGGTTTATCATAACCTTAATTCTTATTTGAGTATATTTTACTTTCAAATGTTTTCTTCTGTTGTATGCATGTCTGTGTATGTGTTTATAAACAGCAAGAAGATAAAGGAATGACTTTCAGTTTTAGTGTTTTAAATCTGATTCTTTATAATATCTTAATATAGATTTATTGAGTTTTTATGTTTTTGTTCATGTGGTTTGGTTGAATAATAAGATACTGAATTCAGTGAAAACTTCTTTCAGTGTTTTAAAGTCTAGATTTTCAGTGAGTTTTACTTCTTCGTAGGGCAGGGCATTGACTAGTATGCTTCAGATGTTTCTTTTCTTGTATCTTCTTCCATTTTCTTTGTTACTTCTTTTTCCTTCTGACATAAAATTTTCAAAAGCTTCTTCTTTCTTTCTTTTTACCTTTTATTGCCCTCAGAAGTGAAGCCTTTCAAAATCTTATGCATGATTTTAAGTTATAGTCTTGTGGTCCACATTCTTATCTGCCAGATTTTTTTTTTTAAATCATTTTCACACTAAGAGTGAAATTGTTTATTCTGGCAGTTGTTTTATCTCAACCTCAGGTTTGTTGCTCACTCCTTCTTCTCTTTGGCTCACAGTTTTTCCCCACCGATCCTTAACCACACAAAGATATGTAAAAAAGCAACTGCATGAGCAGTCACTTGCTGGAAATAGATGTTTTGCCTTTTTTCCCTTGCATTTGTTTTTGAAGCTTAGCATCCTTTGACTCTAAATTATACAAAGACACTGTTCTTGTATAGTTTTGTTTTTATTTTGTTGTTTTATTTTGGTTTTGAATGTATCTATTGGGTATGTAGACCTACGCAACTTTTATTGTCTTGAGCTACCCAGACTCAAAAATAAAAAAGTAAAGTATAACTTGTTACCTGAAATATATCATCATGAGAAGGATATCAAGATAAAGTCACTATCATAAGTACAAACAAACAAAACTTATATTTGGAAATATAAGGTATATAACTATTGTTCAGTTACTAGCCTGAAATTGTAAATAATGGTATCCTGACCATAATCAGATATATATTTTTTTATAATGGACATGATTGTTGGCATTATAACGTCCTAGCATGGCTTCCTAAATATGTGTTCTGTGTAATGTTGAGTACCCTGTACTCAGAAGGGCCCCATATTTGTTTTAAAGCTCTATTGTTGCCATCTTGAAATTCTTAATTTTTGAAACATGGGCCCATCATTTTTATTTTGCACTTGGCCACCCAAATTATGCAACATGATCTGAGTACTACCGAAAGTACTAATATACTCTTGATAGAAGCTTCCATGTCTATCTGCTTCATCAACTCAAAGAAAACTGATAACTTCTATCATTCTTTACTCCTCATTCACTTATGCTTTTCCAGTAAAAGTTTATTGTTGAGTTATCAGTTCCAAGATTTCCTAGCTATTAATAAATCTTTTCCTTCTTCAGTTTTCTTAATCATGGTCATACATCTGCAACTTAGTGAGTAAAAAAGCTCTATCTTGACTCAACACATTGAGTTAAAATTGTATTTGTTTTACATAAAACACCTCAAAAATCATTTCATTTCCTCTCTACTCAATTCACTCCTTAAATATTTACAATGTAGCTTTTCTTCCTTGAAACTTGATTTTCAATGTTCAAAAAGATCTAATTGTCAAATTCAGCACCCCTTCCCCAGATTTTCACATTCTTCTTGACAGTATCTTTAATGTTGACTATTTTTTCGACTTACATTTTCTCCTCAACTTCCTTTTATGATATAACACTTATAATTTCTTCCTCTTACTTCTCTGATGTTTTCACACTTAGTTGAACTCAGAAGTTCTCAAGATTCAACAACAGAAATTTGAGAACATTACTCTAGATTCTTCCTATTGAAGTGATTCAGATCAAGTAACTCCTAATATTCTGTGAGGTTTCAAATTTCTAGAAGAGAAGATTTCATTGAGGTTATGGCTTGGATCAATAATTTTTGACCCTGCACAAAACTAAAAATAGAGCCATCGCCCTTGAGTCTATAAAAACCCAAGTTGGTGTCTCTTACAAGTATTCACTGTAAGTATCAGCTGCACTCCAACAATGAGATAAATATTTCTGGACTTTCATTCGATTCTGTGTGATAGAAAGTATTGAAAATCTAACCAGTACATATCCAGAAAAGAGAAATTGAATTGAGATAGAGTCTATAAAACCATATATTTGATAACAGAATAGATTCAGGGAAAAGAAATACCATAACAATTTTGGAATATTTTATAGTTAATATGAGTTAGAAAAACATGGCCAAATTTTTTAGCTCCAGGGAACAAAAATAACTTTCACAATGTAAAATATGTGTGGTCATATTTCCGAAGCTCAAGGTAAGGTGAAACATTTTTTAAATTAAAAAGTTTTTCATTAATAATGTTTTGAGAATTTAAGCACCCAGTAAATATTATTCCTAAACTCCAATTTTCCTCTTACTGGAGATGTTCGAACTGAAGGTTAGCAATAATCTATGAGGAATGTTCTACAGAAACATGCTGATATGCTTTGAAAATCCACAGTAAACACTGTTCAAGAATATCAATATATAATGTTGACACTGGAATGGATCTCACATAATCTAGTCTACTTCTATAATTCCATAAATGAGCAACTGAAACTCTATGAGGTCATGTGGGCACAGAGTTAGTTAGTGACAGATACAGAGCAGAAACACTAACTAAGAATGCTCCACAAACCTGGAACATAGTACAGCATCTATAATGAGCAGAGGAACATAATAGGTCACAAGCAGGAACACTGGTTAATCTTAGTCCTAGTGTCAAAAGTTATTCTGACAGGCTCAAGCTGTAAAGTTTGCCAGAGCACTCTGTTCTCATGTTGGGAAATACCGTAAGCTGGCATTTTTTCTACCCAGGATAATAAAAATGTTTACATAATTTTTAAACATAAAAGTTATATAAGCCAATACAACAAAAATGTAGAAAAGAGGGGGATGAAAAGTCACTCAAATCCACTTTCATTTGAGTGGAATAAATTCATTCAAATACCATTTTAGCACTCTGGGTTATTTAATTTCTATACTTATACCTTATGTTTATGTTTTTACATGGCTTACATGTACATGTCTTCACACATACATACTTTTTATATATATTTTAAAAGCACACTTGTACTTTTCTCCTACGTATGATCTCCTCCTTTAAAGGAGTTTTCAAAGAACAATTTTAAGAAAATAAAATCTTAATGAAGTATTTATAAAGGAAGTCGTAGACTATAGTAGCGCCTTAAAAATACTATAACAATGCACAGGCATATCTAGCTCTTCATACTTATCTTGAGAAAGTTCTTTAGTCACATGGAATTAAAGGTTGTGTCTTTCCTCCGCAGTCATTCTCATCTGTGAATGATTTAAGGCAAAACAGATTTGACTCTCAATTCCTACCAATATCTTGACTATGTATGAAAAGTTCTCTTCATAGGAAATTGTTCTGCCGAGAGTGATATCTATGGTGCATTACTTTTTCACCAAATAAATATAGCAAGTAAATGCAAAATATCCCATATCAACATGTGTGTGCATCTAAGACCCATGTAAGATATTTGTGTTTTTCTATTTGGGAAAAATTCCTTTCTTCCAAAGGTGAGTCTGTATTTTGCCAGAAGATTATTTTTTAATTAATTTCTGGTGATAATTGAACGAGAGAATTGAAGCGTTTTCATCATGGAGAAAATGAACACATGTCCTATATGGCTATCAGAGTTTAGAACAACAGAAATAGAGAAATCAGGATATTTTTTAAAAAGAAGAAGAATACATTGAAGAATAGTTTTATTTTTAATAATGTTTCTGTGCATATTTGAATTCTTAAAGCAACTGGGAATAAAAATATCTAATCATTTATTTTTTATTAAGCGTTAATTATTAATAGGTGTGTGACAATGATTAAATCACTTCTTTGGGTCTCAGTTTACTCATGCGTCATGTGTAAAATAAATGATACAATTTCTAAGATTTCTTCTTGTTCTTTAACTCTATTCTGTTACTCAGTCAGTGAGTGATAGGGATTACAAATAATTATAAGAAGATATACGCTAAATATTTTGTTTTAACTTAAAATATATAAATGGCCACTCATTCATCAACTTTTTGATGTAAGAACTTTTCTAAAAATATGGAGTAACCGATTGGACCATAATATGTTATTTATAAATTTAAGTCTTTGTTTCTTTGAAGTAGAGTAAAAACTTTAAACACTTTATAAAAGATCTATGAGTGCACAATCCTTCAATTTATTTTTCCAATTATCTTATACACAATATTATGAATTTTTTGATATTATATTTGTAATATAAAATTATATTTCATAATTGCAATGTTATTTACAATTTTTATAAACAGGTATAATAACAAATTCAACTAAGTCTTCTAAGCATATGAGTCCTTGGTGGGATCAAAAGTGCACAGATAGGACCAGAGAGTCACCTACAAGTAATGAATACACACTGTGCCTACAGTAGCAGTTAGTATCGGCAGAGGGCCTCTCAGTGCCTGCTATTCCAGCAGGTATGATCAGTAGAGATTGGGTAAGAGAGTGTCTGTATTTGGGGAGAGATAACACATTGACAAATAAACCAGTATGTAAAAAATATGGTAGAAATCACTATAGAACCATGTAAGGGATATATACATATTTTTAACACGATGTCTAATAACAGTTGATAGTATCAATAATGAACTCAGAAAGAACTTTCAGAGAGTGTTATGCAATAGCACTCTAATATTCCCTTCCATGTGGCAGTACATAGAATTAGTAGAACACTCCTGTCCATTCTCTGTGTCTCTTACTGCTCCCTCCCAGGAGAATAAAAAGTCTTTTTTTTCACTGGAAAATTTGAACTCAACATCTTCTTCCTCCCTTTGGGGAATGAGCTGGCTGTCTGGAGTGCATATGCTTTCCCAAGATAAGACTCCCCCAGGATCTGGAGGGATCTTGCTCCAGTCCAGAGCTGTCTATGGCTTGGGATTCGATATTAAGAAGCATATTTGTCTGCAGATATAGATCACATTCTTCCATTCATCTTTTCTCAGTAATGAAGGCGATATTTGGGCTCCCATTTGCTTGTTTACTTTCTATTGTTTGGTCTGATTCAGAACCTGAGTGAAGAAAAGTGTTCCCAGAAGTGGTTCCTTCAAAGACTCTAGAAAGAGGATCAAAGAAGGCTTTATGAAGACTGTGAGACTTCAGGGGTGTTGGATGTAGAAAATGAAGAGTCCCTAGTATTCACTACTGACTTGTTTCACCGTATTGCCTTTTAATAGATCTATCATTCCCAGCTCTTTGCTGAGATCTCTTTCTACTCTCTCATCATAGTAATCTTTCACACACACACACACACACACACACACACACACACACACACACACACACATACACACACATGCCTATGATGCCTGTGGCTATATATCTCAATTAGCTCCTCAAAATAGCATTCTGGAATCTTTATGATTAGAATTACTGTATATTCTGTTTTCTTCAGGACAGTGATTCCAAGTGTTCCAGTTTCAAAAAATTATATTGTCACCAGATTTAAGATCTACTTCTTAGCTACCTTTTTCAGTTTCATCTCTTGCTAACCTCTAAAATCTACATGTTTATCTCTATCCAGTATAATCCACTCAGTTATTTAAAACAATGCTTGCTTATTGTCTTCCCTGGCCCTTTGTCAAAGCTACTCCTTTTATATGAAATGTATTTCCTCCTTCCCCTCATCTGCTAAAATCCTCCTTCTTCTTCATGGTCCAGATCCAAGATCACTGCTTTGTCAAGTTTTTCATGACCTCTGCTCTGCCCCTCCAAATTTGTACTTACTCTATGTCTGCCATGGGAACAAAATGGACTTTGAGGCTCTAATGCACTGGCATATTTTGATCAATGTATCCAATTTAATTTTTGCTAACTCAGAGTATGCATAATGTGAAAAGTGTCTATTGAGTGAACACTGAGCTGAGAGTCCTTCAGTATGATTCAGAGCTGGGTACAAGATGCTCTTTGGAAGAGGTTAAATAGAGTTGAATGTGAAGCGGGTGACAGAAAACAAGCCCAGGTTAAGCATGACGTGTGAGAGCTCTCCCTGCTGAGTATGTAGTGGTACTTGTTTAGATGGGCCGTACACAGTCCAATTCCAGCAGAGGCTTGTGCTAGGGAACAGTAGATCCTTTTATAGACATTGTGAGATATTGTTATGCTGTGGTAGGGACTGCACTATAATTGTTGCTAACCTGTTTAGTGTTCATTTGAGTCTTTTAATCAGTTCAAATATGCTGTCAAAACTTCTAGTATTTCTAACTATGCTGTGGTGACAAAAAAAAAAGCTACTGGTAAGTTTAGTGAGAGCACAGGCTTTTTGAACAGAGGATGACCTAAGGATACATTCTGCCACACCCTAGATATGGCCTTAGACAAATTATTTAAACTCTCTAAGCTAAGTATTTCATCATTAAAAGGGAGACAAAATACCTACCCATAAGGAAAGTTGTATAAATTATATAAGATCATGCTTATAAAGGTTATATAGGGGAAGAGTTCAATAAATGCTGGTCACCTCTGCCTAGAAAATAGCTATATACTTTGATAAATTGTATGGTGATGCCACAGAAACTAATAAACTGGTGTCGTTTTTTGTCTGTAGGGAGAAGTACGCCGAAGAAAATGATGAAATCTGGAATTCAAGTCTCCTCTAAACAGCTTTGCACTGTTTATGGACTCTCAGCCACTTCTCCCAGTTCTCATGATTTGGCTCAAGCAAGTAGGGCACTGAGGAACTGACATAGGGGCCAAGTCTCTTGTTGGTGTACTTTCTTGAGGATAGTTTTCAAACTTAATTGTCTTTCCATGATTGTTTTTCTCTCTGCCTGTCTTTTTTAAAAAAGACTCCAAGTGTTTACCTGGCAAGAACTCTTTCCAAAACAACTTTCCCAATCAAGGCTTCTATACCTTCTGGTTCACAATGGGAGGGAGACTAATTCCCCCTCTTCTCCCCTCACTCTATTCCTAAACCAAATACACAACATTTTAAAGGTTTTATTGTAACACTATTGCTATTAATTAAGCCAAAAAAGAATAAAGAACTTCATTCTAATGTCCTCTTCCTCTTTGTCGTACCCTATGAAAAAAATAAAAATTAAAAAGAATACGCTTCTATAAAGGCTAAAGGATTAGGGTACACAAATGATAGAAATAAATGACATTCACTTTAGAGAGGAAAATCATTCTGATGATTTCTTCCCTGCTAGTGCTGGGAGCCAGAGGCTTGCAGGGTCTCTGAAGAGAGGAAGGAGGTAAAGAGGTGAAGATAATAGCTGTACAGACTAGAAGTCATAGCTGAAGGTTCTTAGAAGTTCAACTTTGGTGTTATTTATCCTTCTATTCCACTGCTCTGCCAGATCAACATAATTTTGCAAACAAGTTGTACTTTGGTTTTCTCATTATAGGGATAATTATATTATAAACTTCACAGGGTTGTTGTGAAAATTAAACACAGCAATAAATGAAAAACACTGCAACCAAGTCATTGCACATGTAAGAACTCAATAGTATCATTATTTTCTTTCTTTTTTGGGGGGGTGGAGTCTCCCTCCATCGCCCAGACTGGTGTGCAGTGGCACACTCATGGCCACCACAGCCTCGACCTGCTGGACTCTGGCGATCCTTCCGCCTCAGCCTTCCAAGTAGCTGAAACTACAGGCACGCACTACCACCCCCGGCTAATTTTTGATTTATTGTAGAGACGAGGTCTCACCAAGTTGCCCGGGTGGGTCTCGAACCCACAGGCTCAGGCAATGTACTTGCCTCGGCCTCCTAAAGTGCTGGGATTACAGACTGAGCCACCGAACCCGACCAGTATCATTATTTTCATTTTATCAGTGACCCTATCTGAGAGATACTAAGCAGAATGAAAAAAAAAATGAATGGAATTTGTGAAGTCAGTGAGATGGGATGGAGATAAGACAATGTATCCTGCACTAAGAGGAGAGATTGTAGATGACTGAAGAAAAAGAGAAAAATGCAAAAACACTCTACTAGAAGGAAAGAGATCTCACATCCATGAATATAGGATTATATGTGTTCAGTGTTTGATTCCAGCTTGTGGGGTGGCAAAAGCTTATTGGCTGCAATGTGGAGAGAGGGCAAAAAGAGGGATTGGAACAAGGTGGAAGTGGAATCAGAAGTAGGAAATCAAGGTAGTGTAGAGTATAGATCACAGCTCACGGAGGATGATCCTGAAAAAAAGCATGAATAATTCCAAGCCAAGCACCTAAGACTGAAGAAGAAAAGGGTGTAAAAGAAAATGACTCTTTCTGGCAAGACTGTGTCAACATCAGTGCAAAGCTGAGGCAGTCAGCTTCAGGTCATCCCAGAAGATACCTCATATGATTAAAGGACATCAGGAATGGACAGGATTATGACTTAGTTCATGGAAAATGAATCAAGCTAAAAACAAGAGAGAAGCATAATCTCAGTAAAACACAATGGGATATTACGCAGTCATACAGAAAGTCAAAATTATGAGTTTTGCAGCAACTTGGATGTTCACAGAGTCTATAATACTGAGTGATCTATCACAGAAACAAGGAACCGAGTATCGCATGTTCTCACTCATATGCGGACCTTAAACAACTATCATAATACCATAAGAAAGGGATTGGCAGTAGTGGGAAATTACCAGGAGAAGGGGTGGTGGGATTGGCAGTAGTGGGAAACTGCCAGGGGAGGCACACCTCATCAATAAGAGTAACTGCATAATGAACATTTGTATACCTAGCCCTGAATTGTATCCCACATCTTCAAAATTAAAAATTAAAAAACCAAAAGGAGCTGAGACACCCTCATTCCTTAGGAGCTAATAGGATGTGAGTTCATAAAAGGAAGGGAATCAAGGAACCAGCCCAACCTCCCAGGGAGGATATTTTTAGACAGACCATTGCCACTCAATCAGATGGTGAAGAGTTTCCAGGTACATCTTATGACTAATTAATTAACTGGTTCTTTGTCAATTAAAAAAAATGAGCAGTGCATCTTCCATATAGTTGGTGATTTGACCAGCTTGATTGATGCTAAGATAGCATAAGCCCTAGATATGCTGAAGCATTTATGTTCATGTGAACCCACTTACTATGATGATTTTCTCAATATAAATGCTGAATCAATGCTAAGTATACCTAAGCCAGAGTATGTCTGCATCTTGATCATATATGTTGATCCAATATAGAATAGTGATTGATGGGAGGATTTCTGGTACATTGGCAAGACTAAAGATGGTACTATTTCACAGCCAACAAGACTTTCACATCTTTTCAAATCTCACTGAAAGCTGTATATGCCTAGGACTAGATCTTAACACAGTTTGTCTGTTTTTTTTTTTTTTTTTAAGAAGGTTCTGGGAGTTTCCATGGATTCTACAAAAAAAGTAATATAAATATTGTAGTTCACATTCCCTGGGGAAGGAAAGTCAACTCACATTTGTGGAGGAAGGAGTCTGAAAAAGTCACAAAATTCTGTTATAGGATTGTATAAGCTCCTAAAATTTTTTAATTTGAGGGCTGGGGGGATATACGGAAGTTTTTATTTACTAAAATGAGGGTAAAAGAAACAGGGTACAAAACTGTAGATGCTTATACAGGAATAAAAAATACGTGCAATTTGGCTAGCAATATATTTAGAAGAACTTTAAAGCTGTAGGAAGTTTAGAAAATGAAGTTCAGAAATTGAAATTGAAGTACCTGACAATAAGGGACTAGCTCCACTTTACCCATCACCCTAATGCAGTTGTCGATATCTTTTCAAGTAACCTCGATTTCTCTGAACTCTTCTGGATTTAACTCAGATTTCTAATGCCATTTAAACTTTTTACACAGTGGTTTAATAACACAGAGTCTTCAGCTCAAAAAAATTAGGAACAGATGGTGAGAATGGACTCATTCCCATTCCTGATGTGCACTTTATTATACTACTTTCAAAGAGTGACTTAAAGCACATTCCAAAAACGTACAGTAGGTGTGTAAATTGCATCTCTTGAGAAATGACTATTATGTGCTGTATTCTTTTAACTGTTGCTACTTCTAGCTCTGTTAAAGCATGCAATGAGACAACTTTAGATGGAAAACAAAAGTTAATATCTAATGATCAAATGCAGACCACAACAAATATTTTATAATCTATACATAAATTTCAATATTTACTCTCTTTTTAAAATAAAATTTAAAATGTACTTTTACAGCACTCAACCATAAACGGGATACTTTTTAAAGTTCCTGATTTTAAAAATTATCGAATAGTAAGATAAAAATAACATTGCTTGAGCATCCCTAATCTGAAAATCCAGAATTCAGAATGCTGCAAAATCAAAACTTTTTGAGTGCCAACATGATGCCACAGTGAAAAATTCCACATCTTATCTCATGTAACAGGTGCACAAAATTATTAAAATAGTGTATAAAATTACCTTTAAGATATGCATACATGGTTTATATAAAACATGAATTAATTTTGTCTTTAGCTATCCCCAGGATATCTCCGTATGAATATGCAAATATTACAAAATCAGAAAAAATTTTTTAAAAATCTAAAACTCAAAACCCTTCTGGTTCCAAGCACATAGGATAAGGAATATTCAACCTATAATAGCAATAACTAATATTAAGTGAGTGGTTGTTATCTGCCAGGCACTATTTTAAGTGATATGTCTTTTTAAATCTTATTTTTCGCTCAAGATATCCCCAACTTCAGGAAATACATTTTAAGTATAAATTTATCACCAGTTCCTAAGCAAGAAAACTGAAACACAAATAAGTTATTTACCTAAGTTCCTGAAATTTATAAACGCCATACTCTGTTAGATGGCAATTAATAATAACAGCAGTAGAACAGGACATGTTTAAATGTACATTTACAAAATAAAAGAAACAAGTGAATTTTCTAATGTATTTATTACTGGATTACCATATACTCTGTGTCTACCAGAAATATATAAAAGGGGACCCTCAAAAAACTCAGAATTTATTTATTTAAAAATGTCGATTTGTTCTTACATATTTAAACTTCAATCACCTTTAAAGTACTCTCCATTTGATACAGCACACCTATAGATACACATTTTCCACTACTAAAAGCAGTTTTTGAACTTTTCAATTTTGAGGCCTTTTATTCCTTCTGCCATTTTCGGTTTCACCTCTTTCACATTGGCAAATGTTTCCTTTTGAGTTCTTTTTCCACCTAGGGAAAAAAACAAACAAAAAAGTTGCTCGGGGCCGGGTGCAGTGGCTCACACCTATAATCCCAGCACTTTGGGAGGCCGAGGTAAGAGGATTGCCTGAGCCCATGAGTTTGAGACCAGCCTGGGCAACTTGGCGAGACCTCATCTCTACAATAGATCAAAAAATCAGCTGGGCATGGTGGCACGGGCCTGCAGTTCTAGCTATTTGGAAGGCTGAGGCGAGAGGATAGCCTGAACCCAGCAGGTCGAGGCTGCGATGGCTGTGACCATGCCACTGCACTCTAGCCTGGGCGACAGAGTGAGACTTCAACTTTAAAAAGAAAGAAAGAAAGAAAACAGAGTTACAACAACCCTGACTTGGTGGCTCAGCCTGTAATCCCAGCGCTTTGGGAGGCTGAGTTGAGGGGATGGCCTGAGCCTACGGGTTCGAGACCCGCCTGGGCAATTTGGCGAGACTTCATCTCTTAAATAAATCAAAAATTAGCTGGAACTACTGCCACTCCTGTAGTTCCAGCTACTTGGAAGGCTGAGGCGGAAGGATTGCCAGAGCCCAGCAGGTGGAGGCTGCGGAGGCCGGTAGCAGCCACTGCACTCCAGTCTGGACGACAGAGTGAGACTCCAACTTAAAAAAAAAAAAAAAGTTGCTCGGTATAAGATGGAGTGAATAAGGAGGTAGTGGTACCAGGTTCATGGTGTTTTTGTCAAAAACTGCTGAACACTCAGCGCGGTGTATGCAACTATGCTCATAAATCACCCATCATGAAACGGACAAAAGTGTTGACAGAAGCTCCAAAAAAAAAAAAAAAATTCACTGAAACTGAACGTAGCCTCTCACAACAATGTGAGCTGGTGCACTGATGTCTAGAACATTTACATAAGAGTGAAGATCTACTACAAAGAATCTGCCCTCCAAAAGGTAATTCCAGGATTTTAGGGGTACCCCCTCATAGATAGGCATAAGCAAATTTTCTCTAAGTATATCATTGGCTCAATGACTCTAACTATATTCCAATAAAATCACCAGAAAACTGTGCTTAAAATTTGATATTCTGCCTCTTCTGTCATAGCTATTATACCATTAATAGAACAATAAACAGAGTACAGAGGTTGGGGATGGCTGAAGCATATTTATAGTAGTAATATCTTACCATGAGAACTTTCCTTGGTAGAGGAGGGGAAGATAGGTATATATGCAAAAACAATAATCTAGGTCTGATTTTGTACTGAAATTCCCCATAGACACTGCTAAAGTGCCTTGAAGGAGTATACATTCATATTCCTGAGTCACACCTCCTGTTGGAGAGATGTGCAAAATAGCATCTTGTCTCTGAACAGTAAATATTTTCTTCATTTAACTTCCAAAATATTATGCTTGCTTGAGAAACACAAGATGAATAATGAAGCAAGAGATCCTTATCTTCATTTTTTCAGGCAACCAAGGGTTGGCTTGCACTTCCTCCAGATTTAAATTTTAGGAAGACTGCACTAATTTGGCCTCAGAATTAGTTCTTGTCAAGTTTGTATGCTGCATAAAGCAGTGGTTCTCAAATGTTAGTATACATCGTAATAATACCTGAATGCTAGTTAAGTAGCTTACTGGGGAACCCTCCCCAGAGTTTCTGATTCAGTAGACCTCAAACAGGACTGCAGAGTTTTCAGTTCTAACAAGTTTGCAGATGATGCTGATACAACTAGTTGTGAGACTACACTTTGAGAACTGCAGTTAAGTGTGTGCACGTGAGTCTTAATACCAAGCATCAACCTTTTAAATTTTGCATATAATTTCTAATGTCTTTTTGATCTCTTAGAAATCATTGATCATATTCAATATTTACTAGTTGGTTGTTATATGTGTATATATACACACATATACATTTTACATGTTTCTTTTTTTTTAAGGATAGTTGCCCTATACATGCTTCTCTCCTGGGCCCTTGCCTCCTAAAGTATTTTAAAAATAGAAATGCAAATTTTTGTGGATATTAATTTACATATGTAAATCACCCTATGTACATGACCACCAATTGTAGGTGGTAGTTTTGCTCAAATAGATGGATTTTTTTTAGTTGAGAAAATGGTAATGCTTCAAGTTTATCTTTTTCCTAAAGAAATAATATTGCAAAGAATTCTGTATCTTTAAGCATGTATACTGACTATATAAATAACTGAGACATTGTTCTACATGAGTTCCATTATTTTCTCTTTTATAAATTTTCATTTCTTGTAATGGTCTTACAGCATTGTCAATAAAGATTTGCATAGCATAATTTCTCTCGGGTTTTGAGAGAAAATTTTTGGTAATACTTAATATTCCTTCCCTTCTCAAGGAAGGTTACCCTTCAAACTTAACCTTGGAATTAAATATATTTATTGACTACTAATGCAAAAAAAAAAACCTTTAAAGCTGGTCAGAAATTATTTTCCTTAAATACTTAATTAAATTTTAATTTACAGTGACTCACATTTATAGCTTAATATGGAACTCATTTTATGGGCTGTTGACATGCTATTGTTAATAAAACAAGTAAGATAGTCTCTTTAGTCTTGTAACTCTAAACACATCAAGGAACAGTATTTAACAAAATGCTTACAAACTTAAAAAAAAAAACAAACGCTTAACATCTGTTTGCAAAGTAATTTTGCAGCCACTACGAGTAAAACCATATTACTATCAGGAGACACAAAAGAAGACCAAAAGAGTTGTATTTTCTCAGCTTGTTTGTATTGTGAAGCACAGTTAAACAAATAGCGTCTCCCTTTCATGGTTCAGAATCCTCGCCAAAAATACAGCTAAGACTGAAACTATTTGAAAGGGAGCTGTGACTTGTTGGGATCTGGCTGAATGACATTGCTTAGTGGAAAGCAAAACTGCTCTTGCTTTACTACAAATACTTTACAAGGCAAGGAACTTTGAGAGAGGGATGACAGCAGAAACTACTAGAAGATTAATGAGGATCCCCACTACTTGTTCTTTTAGAGATTGCCAGGAACTATTTTAACAACCGTATTTACCAGGCAAGTGAATCTACTACAAAAAGAAAAAAAAAATGTGTGTGTGTGGTGTGTGTGTGTGTGTGTGTGTGTGTGTGTGTGTGTGTGTATAATCTTTCTCACTATATATATATAATCATATATATATGACAAGGTTTTCTAAGCCTGCTGCTTTAAAGTAAAAGATCCTAAACAAAAGATTAACAACATTTTATTACAATAAAAGACTCCAGAGGAAAAAAAAGACACTAAAAGGAAAAACTAAGAAAACTCTTCATCGTGCATGCCAATTAGCCATTTTGCTCTTCAATGCCAACAAGCTTCTTTTTTTCCCCTCACAAGCATAAAGAAAGTAATGTAGGATGAAATGAAATATGTTATATTAACAACGTATTAATGTACATATTAAATAACTTTAAGTGTGCTTTACCTATATTATATGTAGTCCTTCACCAATAAGGTATAAATGTACAAGTTCATTGCATAAAGCTAATAAGAAAAAAATTAGTATTATGCTTTCTCAATGTTTCAAATTGCAACAAATTTAATGTCAAGTTTAAATACTACTCAAATAAAACTTATGGTTTGTTTTTTATATATACAGATGTGGACAGGTTTTAATCTGTTAATGGATTAATGCGACAAAATAAATTTAAACTTCAGATTCCAAATATAAATGTCAGGATGATCCGTGTAATTCTGTTTGATTTGAAATAATCACATCTCTAGCAGATAGGGCCTTTTTCTGTAACCCCTTCTTTCTTCCTGCTTCCCAACAGGGGCAACATACATGCTACAAATAGAAAATATGCAAGTTACCTCAACAGGACATATGATAACACTGCTAAGGACCGGTGCTCTGGTCCATTGACAGGGACCATTACAACAAAGTTGAACAACTTTTAGATAACTGTTTTAAGTAACCAGACTTTATAAAATTTGAAATAGGTATCATATTGCTTCCAACTATTTTGAATTACTTTACCACATCCCTAAACAAAATTGTCCCCTAAACACAGATTTGTATTGACTCAGGACATAATTCACTTAAGGAAAGAAACCAAGTAAGAGTAATGGAGTCAGAGGAAATGCAACAGGAATTGTAAGTAGCACCTCCAAAGTCATGGTGCAAATCCAGTCATATATCCATGGTAAAGATTATCAAAGTAAGAGGAAAGTAGTGTATTGCTTTAAGAAGACAGTTGCACACATCAACTTTATGAACTTTAGAGAAAAATTAAATACTTAGACTTGAATAATATAAGGATTTGATACTCTCAAAATTCATTTTATTTCAAAAAATACTATTGCTTGCCACGTCTCATTGTGTCAATTTGGCTCTTGTTCAACCAAACTCTAAAATTATTCCATTTGGTGAATGAAGAGTATCATTGACTAGATTAATGAAAAGTATAAACCAGCATAGCTGTCCTCTCCCTTTTTTGAACCAATCCATCTTTAAAACATGTAAGAAATAAAGTGCTTAGGCTTTAAAGGCTTCCCTGTGAGGCAGCAGGCAAAACTCAAAAGTAATTTTAATTCCTGAAAAGAGTTGAAAATAAAATATATCTTTAAAAATAAGAATAAAGATAAATTTATTTATAGATTACAGTCATTTAGGGATGTTTTAAAACTGATTTGATCTTCTATGTAATAATATATGATGTTTATGTATATAATATACACAATAATATGTATGACATTTTAGCAAAAAAGGTTTCAACCCAAAGAGCGTATTCTAGCTCATCAAATTTATAATAAAACGTTTCAATGTTATAAAAACTACAAAAAAATAAGTCCGCGAACTCACCATCTAGATTGAACAATTATCAGTTTGCTATGTTTGTTTCGACTATCATTTCTTTTTTCTTTCTCTCTCCCTTTTTTCCTTGCTCCTTTCCTTTCTTCATTCCTTTCCCTCTTCTATTTTTTTATTAATTAAACATCATAATTACACCTCACATCTATTTTTAACATTTGTTTATTTCATTCCCTTATTCCCACAACCATAGTGAGGCCCTAACCAGAAGTTGATGTGTATTAATTAGTCCTGCCTTTGTTTCAATTATTTATTGCACATGAATGTATTCACAAACAATATACAGATTGTTCCATGTTTTCAAATACTTCATACAAATGACACTATACTTTTTGTATAATTCTGTAATTTATTATTTTTGCTAAATATCATATTTTGTAAATTTAGTCACTTTATTATAGAGAGATGTCATTTTTTTCACTCCGAATAATATTTTACTATATAAATTTAATGTCATTTATTTCCCTATTTTCCCTGTTGATTAACGCTTCAGTTGCTTCTACTTGTTTTGTTTTTGTAACTTATACCTTATTGATAAAAAAATTTGTGCTTATATTCTGAAATATTTTTTAGGAAATCAGCACAAATGTTGAGTTTCTTTCTCTCCTCTTTCCCCCTCCTCCTACTTCTCCTCCTCTTTCCTTTTTTCTCTCTCTTTCTTACATACTCTCAATTGAAATTAACTTATCCCATATATTCTGATGATTAAAACTTTTATATTCAGAACAAATTTATCCCTCAATAAATTAACAATTTGATAAAGAATCTGGAAACATGCCATACGAAGGAATGGTGAAGGTCCCAAAAAGATTCAATTCTCAGAGGAGATTACAAGGACAATTCGTATGTGTATAGAACTTCTATTTGCATAGTTGTGTGGGATTTTTTTGCTGTTGGTATCCATTATTTTATTGACTCTTGGGAATAGCATATGATAGGTGTTGTTATCTCTCTCCTACAGAAGAGAAAATTGATGTTCAATGGGCTATGCCACTTGCTTAAGGTCACAGACCCAATTAAAGAAAAATGAAGCCATGCTTAGAACCCAAATACTTCCAACCTTGAACTTGCTTCTTCCTTACTGTATTGTACCATTTTCTGAGACTGCTGTGAGAATCATCAAACAATGAATGGCTTAAAATAAGAGAAATGTATTTACTTGCAGTTCTGGAGGCCAGGAGTCCAAATTCGAGGTGTTATACTCCTTCAGTAGGCTATAAGAAAGAATCCTCCCTTTCTTATTCCAACTTCTGGTAGCTCTAGGAATTGTTTGGCTTGCAGCTGCATAATTCCAATCTCTTCCTTTGCCTTTACGAAGTCTTCTCTTTTCTGTTTGTGTCTCTCTGTGTGTCTCTTAAAAGGGCATTTGTTGAATAATCCAAGATGATTTCATCTTGAATCTTAGTTTAATAACATCTGCAAAGACCAATTTTCCAAATCAGGTTGCATTCACATTTTCCTAGGCTTAGAAAGTGAACATATATTTTGAGGGTCACCATTCAACCCACTACATTCACTTACACAAGACACTAACTGAGTATTTGAGAGATAATGTATGGAAGATGGAATACTAAGTAGAGATTGAAAGGAAAAATATAGTTTTTTTTATTTTCTTAATTAATTCAACAAATGTTTATTGAGCACCTGCAATATGCCAAGAACTTTGTTAGTATAGGAAATACTGTGATGGGAAACACACACACACAAACACACACACACACACACACACACACACACAACAAAAGCAAAACAAAATAGTGCCCTGGTCTTCCCACATGAAGCTTCTTGATTAGCAATAAGAATAGAAATTAAATGCATTGTCTACTAATTAAAATTGTGATCTGGGCTGTGACAAAGCCTATTCTGAATAATTCTGCTATCTAGTAATTGAGGGAATCAACTAAAGATTGGAAAATATGTATTCTAACTTCTTCATTTTTCCTTCTTCTTAGTCCCTCTTACTTGTTAAAAATTCCATAGAACAAATTTTAAAACAAGTAGATAAAAGATAAATGCCTTCTATGGTCACTTCTAACATTACATTCTGTAACCCACACTTACATTTGAATGTTTATAAATTAGCTCTATTTTTGGTAGATTATTTTCTCAGAAGCCATATTAATTACTATGGTATATAATTGGGGTGAAATGCAAAACTGGAGAAAGTTCAGGAAACTTGAAAATGTTCTGACAGTTAGTTTGTGGAAATGGTAGCATTGGTGGTTTTATCATAGCACAGTAGTTACATCGTGCAAAAAACTCAAATGGCTTTATTTGATATTTTCAGGTTCTTGTTAAATAGGGGGTAGGAATGTAACCAAAAATGACAATAATATTTAGAAGTCAGCAGGTTTCATTGGAAAGAACACAAAGTTCAGATTCTGACAAATGTAAATTTAGAACTTCAAGATTTATCAGCATGTAAGTTCTCTAAGAGACAGTCTTCTCTTTCTTTAAAACTTTGGACTAATGAGCATTTCACAGTTTGTTGTGATAATTTTCCAAATTATTATATCTAATGATCTTAGTATATATGTAATAGTTGCTCACAAATGTTAACCATCTGTCCAATTTTAATTGTTCTAACTTAAGTGTCTCCATTAGGAGGAATAACCCATATTCCAGAAAAATCTATTCAAATACTTAGCATCTCTATTTGGATGCCCAAAAATAACAATTTCAAATCAGAAATCTTGATGCAACACCATCCCCAAATCTATCCCATCCTTAGACTGGTTCTCCTTTTAGATGTCCTCACCAACACTCAGTTATACCTAGATAAACACACCACAAATGTAAAAGACAAAATTGATTCATCTCTTTTGTCACACCCCACATCTAACTCACCTGAAAGATCTAGTGACTATACATCTCACATATCTCAAATATGACCATATTCAATGAACATTGACCAACTTGATTACTACCATCTTTTTTCACCTAGGATTCTATAAACCATTTCCCAGTTTCCATTATTGGATGTCTCCTAATTCCTTTTCCACGTGCTAGTTAGGGTAAATTTTCAAAAGTATAAATCAAGTCATGTCACTCCTCACGCCTCCAATTAAATCTCTCTCATGGCTTCTCATTGTAAGTAGAATAAAATCTACACTCAATGTTTCAACCTACAATATATTGCTTGATTTGTCTCCGCCTACTTTTCTAAGCATTTACTAGACTCCAACCAAACAGACATTCTTTGCCAAGCTAATTCTTTCATCAAGGTCTTTCCATATTCTACTTAAGTTCTACATGCTTCTTGCCCTAGTTCTCCAAAAGTCTGGTGTTTCATAAGAATTCAGGTATCAAATCAAATGACCCTTTCTGAGAGAGTCACTTTCTACCCCACCCACTTCTGATCCTATATTTCAGTGTTATTATGACAGGACTTATTACCATATGAAAGTGTCTTATTTAGTATTTGGGTGTCTGTTTATATTTGCTCTCTCTATTTGAAAGTAATCTCCATAAGGTAAGCTTTTTTTTTTTTTTTTAACTTCCCAACTCACCTGATACCTATTGCCAGGCATTCACTGAATGCCATTAAGTACTTCAAAATAGCAGATGATAGAAAAAAGAAGAAACAACAAAAGCATATGAATATTGTGGAAAGATGTTCAAATGTTCATAAGGATATTTAAGTGTTCTGATTGAAATGGAGAAAATAATGAGATAATTACTTTAAAATTCTAAAACAACGGAAGAAATCTTAGTGTTTTAAGTATTGATTTAATATCCTTATTTTCCTTTCTAAATTCTTTTTAGTTACACATTGAGAATTGTACAGAATATAATTACTACTAATAAAGGTATAATATTAAGCAATAATAACGCAATTGCTATAATTTGGTTTGTAAAAGAAAAAATATAAACAAAGTAATGTTCCTTAATAAAATTTTAACTCACATAAACTTTTAAAGATCCAAACAACCATGCAGTAGTCTGACTTATTTGAACAATTCAGAGTATCTCAGCATTAACATATTAATAATTGTGATTGTCTTTAATGAAGATCATACAATTTCCTTCCTCAAGTCAATATCATAATTTTTAAACTTTTATGGCTCAAGGTAAAAAAATATGTGGGGACTTGAAAACTTTAAGTAAATCATGAATAGCAAAGTTATACTCTACTATTAGAAAATGTATCAGTATAAAATGAACATGATTATAATTTGATTTGTGCAGTCTTGTATCTGTGATTATTCTAAATGTTGCTTATTAATTTTTAGAATTATATTAAATATGCTAAAGAAGTTTGGTTAATATCCCTTGGGATTTCCATGAGAAATAAATGTCTTTTTCATTTGGCTAGTCAGGTGGGAAAATATGAACACAAAGTCAATACTAATTTACATAACATACTGTGCTGTTTCCAAAGGCTCAAGAATATGCATTTTTCCAGATAGTAATAATCCCTTCTACTTTATAGTGTGCAAATCACGTCACATACATTATCTTGTTTGAACCTCATAACCATCATGTGAGTTAAGCAGAGCGGTATATTATTTCATTTCTCCAAATGAGAAAAAAAGAAAGCCGAGGAGCAAAAAGTTAAGTAATTTTTCCAAATTGCATGAATAGAAAACAGACAAACCTACTGGTGTCCACTGTTCACATTTTTATTCCAGCACGCTCTTCATTCTACTAGTCACCTCTGTTAATGTCTTGACAGGTGGGACATGAAGTAGTTAAAGAACAATGCCTTGAGCTACTGCTGCCCACAGAGATATCATGGTGTCCACGTTTCCCTGCAAGAGCAGATCCAGTTCTGACTCCAAGCAGGAAGTGGCCCTTTTAAACACAAGGGGCTGAAACCCGCTCCTGCACCATCAAAGTAAAAAAGAGAATGCTAATTCTACGAAGAGAAAGCTGCTACCCGTAGACACAGAGCTCTCAGAATAGAAAGGTGGAGCGTAGCTGGAATCTACTCCCAGACAGCAGTTTCCAGAACATATTGAAGTGAAGCACAGCCTTCTGTAGAAATCAATTGATAAAGATTCAGGACTTAAAGATTGTACTTTGTGGGCAAAGGGAAAAAAAAAAAAAAAAACAGGAAAAGACTGAGTGCCTTATACTACAAGGTCTGAAGCTTGCTCAGGCACATTCGGGCAAGAGAAACTTGAAACAGAAAGATCAAAACCCAGATTGGATCATGTCACATTGTTAAATGAGTAAGTCTTACATGAAGAAAATCTGGAAAGTGGTATCGGAACCAATGTTTAACCTATAATAAATCTTACTTTTCTATATTGTAAATTGCATATAATCTTCCATTGGTTTACGCATTCAGCTACTCTGGACAAATAAATCTACTACGTTCATTAAATCTTAATATAAAGAACTTTATCTGTCTACATTTTTATGAAGGTTCCTGAGCAACACGAGTGCTATTAAAGTCAAAATTCTGAAGCCCAGATTTAATTAATTAGTCAGTTAGCCCACCTTATGTCATTCTGAATAAGGTTTATTCCTGTCTATCTTCAGGCTGACTGTGTCCCTCCACCAAGGATCCTTTCTTCCCTCAAGGCAAAGGTTATAAATGACTAAATCCTTTCAAGCTCCCTTTCTGCTTGTCTCCTTTTCCTCCTGGGCCTAGGTGTTATAATTTGGCTGCTACTAAGCCCTAGATTATTGAAATATCCTTTGTGGTTACTATACACCTACCCCATTATAATTAATACCTCTGCAAGTAAATCATCCTAGAATTAATCTTCTACAAGTGTGCCATCAGTTTCCTGTTGGGACTCTAACAGACACAGCATAACATACTACAAGATTTTTGTTTCCTAGTCCTCGTCACACCCATAACAGGGTATGCATTAATATTTGTCATTTACATTAATAGTCCTTGAGCTTGTAGAAGTTAAATAATATTATGCTGTATAGATAGTAAGAGGTTATACCAGAATTTTGATTATTGGATAGTCTGAGCCAAAATCGCTGATGTGCCTACTACACTGCATTGACTTCTGAGTTTTTAATTACACATATTCTCAAATATGTATACCTTATTTTTTTTTTACAAAGATATTTACAAAGTGACAGATGCTTGAGTGAAAACAATAGTAGAGACAACCTATCTTGAATTTTTTATGAGCAGGGGAGGTAAGAAAACTAGGAAAAGTGAAGTAACCTGCTCAGATTCACAAAGATAATGACTGTCAACTAGATTCCACAAAGTGAGAAATGTAATATTCAATGATCTATTGATGCAGAGAGATGTAGTGACTTGCCAAAAGTGACATTCTTAAAGATAGAGACCATGATTCTTGTCATTCCCAATCATCTTAAGAATGATAAGGCCCTGTAGGTGCCTATAAATATTTTGCATACAGAATTTAAGACTTGTATTAATTAAATATGTCTATTCCTTGATTTTTCTGATAATCATATAGAATTGATTAGAAATAACAAATCAGTTTCTAAAAGGTAATGGTAATTTGAGGGAACGTAATTGACCTTTTGAAATAGTATAGCTGTTTTTATTACCTTCACATTATATTTGGAGAATCATTAGCAGATCACAGGAGGAACAATTCTGATCTCTTAGGTAATTTTGAGTAAATCTTACCACTGGCTTTAAAAGGCAAAATTTGCGGATTGCCAGCAAGATGGAGGTGGAACAGGTTGGACTGTGAGAGTCTCTGCAAAAACAAGTGCCCATAAAAGACTCTCTGTGTGAGTGGGTGTGTGTCAGTGGGTGAGTGAAAGTCTGCCTGAGGGGAGCCTGGGGTTCATGAACCCCGGGCTCCCCTCCAGAAGTGACTTCAATCCCCACTGCCCTCAGGTTGGAGCCTCCTGCGTGCATGGTTGTCGCTGTTCTCGGGGCTTTCCTGAGAACAGCCTGAGGAGTACCGCTGATTCTCATCACCACCCAGCACCCGGCCGACTCCATCACCTGTGACCGCAGAGCGGCAGGAGTCCCTGATCCTTGGAGAGAGAGAGCAGAGATAGAGCAGGTCGGAGAGACCTAGAGAGGAGGAAAGGCAACCGGAGCCGTTTTCTCTGTTCTGGGACCAGGCAGAGACCAGCATTGCCCCTCTCAGCTCCACCCATCCTCCAACCTGGGACCTAGAGAGTATCTCATCAAACTCTGAGAGACGGATGCCCCTACCCACGCTGGAACAGGCACAAACATGTCAGATCTGAGTGGGAGACTTGACAACAGCAGCAGCAGCCAGGACAGTCCAGATCTGATCTACCCTCCTTCCACAGTAGTCCATGGGGCAGCGGACCCATGCTGAGTGCAAACCTCTCAGACAATGCTGAGGACAGAGGGGAGAGGGGCTGGAGACCAGAGCTGAAAAGAAGTTGAAGTTACAGGAACAGCCTCAGAGCAAGTTTTGTGGGGTTTTTGTTGTTGTTGTTGTTATTTTTGTTTTTGTTTTGCTTGTTTTTCTTTGGTTTTTGTTTTAATTTTTTTTTCCATTTTCCTCTTCCTGTTTTTTTTTTATTACATTTTCTTACTTGCTTTGTTTCTGTTATTTTATTGCTGTTTTTCTTTAGACATTCTGTTAGTGTATGGGTATTTTTGAGGAAGAATGCATTAATGGGAGGTTTTTGTCCATTTGTGTGTTTGTATGATTGTCTGTAATTTTCTTTTCATCTTTTCTGTCTTTGTTTATGCTGCTTTTTATTTGTTAGTATGTCTGTCTATTTTCCCTCTTCTTCTTCTCTCTCTCTCCACCTTCCTCTTGTCCCCCTCCTTCCTTTTGTCATTCTTTTCCTCTTTCTTACTTCATTTTGCTTTCAGGGGGCAAACCCCACGGCAAGGACAGATTGTAAGGCAGTGAAAAATGGGTTCCAGGGGGTCCACACACCTGTCAGTGGATACTGGGAGCTGCAGATAGTTTCTGAATCACAGCTTCCCCTCAATTAAATCTTAAAACCGCAAAAAGTGCGGCACTCTCCCCCCCACACACATCCAGCTTCAGAATGGACAAAGGCAGAGGATTCACATAAGGAAAAATAGGAAATTGAGCAAACAGAAGTAAAAGCTGACAACCCCCCTCCATCTCTGAACATCAGAATTAAAGAAGAGGTACAAAAAAGGAGAGTAAAATCTACACAAATGAAGAAAAACCAAAAGAAGAATATGGGTCTCACACAGACTCCTGGGAGGTCAGCCACTGAGAGTACAAACAATGAAGAACCCCCAAAATGACAGGTCTCAAACCACAAACCCAGATATCAAGATATTAAAGGAGAGAATAAATAAAATTGAGGAGAGACAAGAGGAAAGAATGAAGGAGTTGATAACTGAGATAGCAGCAATAAAGAATACAGTGAATGAAATGAATAAAAAACTGGTAATTTTGGCAAGCAGAAATAGCCAAGCAGAAGAAAGAATCTCAGAGCTTGAGGACCATAATATGCAACTAACCCAAACTGTTGAAAACATAGGAAAAAAGCTTAAAAAGACAGAACAAAACTTCCAAGAGATGAGCGATTATTGCAAGAGGTTGAACCTAAGATTAATTGGAATTCCTGAGTCAGATAGAGAGACAGAGACTACCCTGGAACAAACACTCTGAAATTTTCCAAGAAAACTTCCCTTATCTCATCAGTGACCTGACCATTCAAACACAAGAGATTCAGAGAACCCTTCCAAGACAACAAATGAAAAGATCAACTCCTAGTCATATAGTAATACACCTCCACAAAGTAGGTATTAAAGAAAAAACCCTAAAGGCAGCAAGAGAGAAAGGTCAGACAAACTACAGGGGAAGACTAATTAGAACAGCAGCAGCATTATATGCAGAAACACTACAGGCTAGGTGAGCTTGGAGCCTAATCATAATCATCCAAGTTCTCAAAGATAAACAATTTCAACCAAGAATTACCTACCCAGCTAAGCTAAGCTTCATCAATGATAGAGAATTGAACTCCTTCCCAGACATTCAATACCTAAGAATTTAAACACAGAAGAAAGAAAAAAAAGAACAATAGTGTCCTTCCCAAGAATGCAGGAAAAAGATTGAAAACACACATGAATCAACCCAAAATCAAAAGAAAGACAACAAACAAACAGCAACAACAACAGCAACAAACTCTATAAGAACTTCATGCAAGTGACAAGCTCTCACATTTCAATAATTAGCCAGAATATGAATAGACTAAAGACACCACTGTAAAGACAGAGAATGGGAAATGGGTAAAATATTATGAGGCAACAATATATTGTTGCCATGAGACTCATCTCACCCAAAAGGACACTCACAGACTCAAAGTAAGAAGATGGGAAACAAAATTACAGGTGAACGGAACAGGTGAAAGAAAGCAGGAGTCATGATCTTAATTTCAGATAAAATACCCATTAAGCTATCAAAAATATAAAAAGATATGGAAAGTCACTACTTAATGCTAAAAGGTTCAATCCATCAACAAGAAATATCCATCCTAAACATGCATGCACACAACACAGGAGCACCAACTTTCATAAAGCAGCTTCTAGCTAAACTTTAAAAAGATATAAACTCTATCATAACAGCACTTAAATACCCCACTCACAACACTAGACAGGTCAAGACAAAAAATCAACAAAGAGATCTGAAACTTTAATGTGATCCTTGACCAAATGGACTTAATTGATAACTATAGATCACTCCAAAAACAGCCACAGAATATGCATTCTGCTCATCACAACATGAAACATACTCTAAGATTGACCACATCCTTGGCCATAAATCAAACATAAACAAATTCCATATGATTGAAATACTGCCATGTACCGTCTCAGACCACAGTTTAATAAAAATAAATATCAACATTACCAAAGTTTCCCCAAAACTCATGAAGACATGGACACTAAATAGCATGATGCTAAACAGCCCCTGAGTCAACATGGAAATCAAAACAGAGATTAAAAGATACCGGGAAACAAATGAAAATGAAGTAACATCTTACCAAATTCTCTGGGATGCCATGAAAGAAGTACTAAGAGGGGAATTCATATCTCTATGAAAATACATGAAGAAAATGGAAAGATCACAAGCTAACAGCTTAACAAATCACCTCACAAAGCTGGAAAAGCAAAACCAAAATCCTAACTTCACCAGAAGAATCTAGATCACAAAAATAAAGGCCAAAATTCAGGGCATAGAAGACAAAAAGATAGCACAAAAATCAATGAAACAATACTGGTTCTTTGAAAGGATAAACAAGATTGATGGACCCCCTAGCTCTTCTGACCAAAAAAAGAGAGAAAAAGCCCAAATAAACATAATCAGAAATGCAAAAAATCAAGTCACAACTGACCCGAAGAAATACAAAAGATTTTCAGAGACTGCTATGTACACTTGTATGGAAACAAACTTGAAAATCTAAAGGAAATGGAGGACATGTTGACATCACACAACCTCCCCAGGTTGAAACAAGAAGAAATAGAGACCCTAAATAGACCAATAACAATCTAGGAAATTGACTATGTCATACAAAACAAAGTTCCCTACCAGATGACTTTCCAGCAGAATTCTACAAAACATACAAAGAGGAACTGATACCAATCTTACTGAAAGTATTCCAGGCAATTGAGAAAGATGGAACTCTCCCCAAATCGTTTTGTGAAGTTAACAAAACACTGATACCCAAACCAGGTAAAGATCCAACAAAGAAAGAGAACTACAGGCAAATATCCTTGATGAACATAGATACTAAAATTCTCAACAAGATTCTAGCAAACCAGATCCAACAATACATCTCAAAAATCATCCACCACGACCAAGTAAGCTTCACCCCTGGGATGCAGGAGACCATAATTTAATAAAGTACATTAAGATGTAAAGACAAAAGCCGCATGATTATATCATTAGATGCAGAAAAAGCCTTTGATAAAATCCAGCACCCCTTCCTGATAAAACCCTTGAACATCTAGGCATAGATGGAACATACCTCAAAGTAGTAAGAGTCATCTATGAGAAACCCACAGCCAGCATACTGCAAAACAGACAGAAATTGGAACTATTTCTCCTGAAAACCAGAACAAGACAAGGAAGCCCACTCTCACCCCTCCTTTTCAACATAGTTTTGGAATTCCTAACCAGAGCAATTAGATGAGAGGAGATCAGGGATAGACAAATAGGAAAAGAGGAAGTCAAGTTATCCCTCTTTGCAGATCGCATGATTCTATACCTCAAAACCCGAGAGAATTTGTCAAAACCTCCTTGCACTGAAAAAAGATTTTGGCAGTCTCAGGGTATAAAATAAATGTGCAAAAGACTATAACATTCCTATATACCAACAATAAATACACAAAAACCCAAATAAAAAGCACAATTCCATTCAAAATAGTCACAAAAAAATGAAATACCTTGGCATCTTCCCAACCAGAGACGTGAAAGAGCTTTACAATGAAAACTGCAAAGCACTGCTCAAAGAAATCAAAGATGATACAAACAAATGGAAAAATATTCCATGCTCATGGATTGGAAGAATCAACATTGTTAAGATGTCCATCCTTCCCAAGGCAATCTACAGATTTAATGCAATACCCATTAAAATACCAGCAGCATTCTTCTCAGACCTTAAATGACAGTACAGGAATTCATATGAAAACATAAATGACCTCAAATAGTCAAAATAATCCCCAGAGGAAAAAAAAAAAAACAACCCAAAGTGGGAGGTATCACAATCCCAGACTTTAAGATATATTATAATGTGACAATAATCAAAACAGACTGGTATTAGTATAGACCAATGGAACAGGATAGAGATTCCAGAAGTAAAGCCTCAATTTCTCAACCAACTTATCTTCAACAAAGCCTCCACCACCAACCACTGGGGAGACAAGAACCTATTCAATAAATGGTGCTGGGAAACTGGCTGATCACCTGCAGAAGATTAAAACACCACGCCTACCTATCTCCATGCACAAAAAAAAAAAATCAACTCTAAATGAATCAAAGACCTAAACATAACACCTCAAACCATAAGAACATTAGAAAACACAGGAAACACCCTTATGGAAATTGGAACTCACAACCAATTCCTGACCAAAACCCAAGGTGCCCATGCCATAAAAGATAAGATAGACAAGTGGGACCTCATCAAACTGACAAGCTTCTGCAAAGCCAAAGAAGCCATCAAGAGAGCAGAGAAACATTCCATAGACTGGGAAAAAATATTTGTCAACTGTATGTCTGACAAAGGCTTAACATCTAGGATCTACAAGGAACTCAAACGTGCTGAAAAGAAAAAAATAAACAGCCCCATTACCAAATGGGCAAAATATATAAATGGGCACTTCTCAAAAAAAGACTTATGAGCAGCCAACAGATACATGAAAAAATGTTCAGCCTCATTTGTCATCAGAGAAATGCAAATTAAAACTACACTGAGATACTACCTAACTCTGTTTGGGATGGTCATCACCAATAACTCAAAAAAACAGCAGATGCTGGAGAGGACGCATAGAAAAGGGAACATTTCTACACTGTTAGTGTTTAAACTAATACAACCTCTGTGGAAAACAGTGTGTCGATTTCTAAAAAATCTAAAATCAACTTTCCATTGACCTCACAATCCCCAGAGGAATTCAAATCACTCTATGAAAAAGATACCTGCACATGTATGTTTATTGCAGCATTATTCACAATAGCAAAAACAAGGAACCAAACATGCTGCCCATTGAAAGAGAACTGGATTTATTAAAAGTGGTACATATACATAATGAAATATTATGCAGCCATAAAGAACAAAATTGTTTACCTCACAGCAACTTGGATGAACTTGGAGTCTATAATACTGAGTGAGCAATCACAGAAACAAAAAACTGAGTATCACATGTTCTTACTCATGAGTGGACCTTGAAAAATTATCATAATACTCTAAGAAATGGATTGACAGTAGTGGGAAACTGCCTGAAGTGGGAGGTTAGGTGGGATTGGAAGTAGTGGGAATATGCTAGGGGAGTAGGGAGACACCTCATCAACAAAGGTACTTGCATAATGAATATGTGTATACCTAAATTTTTAATTTTAAAGATGCCCCACATCTTTAAAATTAAAAATTTAAAAATAAAAATAAAATGCAAAACTTAAAAAAGGGAACTAAAACTTGGTTAACTTCATACAATATATATATATATAAAAGATTAATAAAATCAGAAAAGAACACAAGAATTTCTTGTAAAACTGTTATAATTTGAAATGCTTTTGAAATTGTTAACCAATATAATCAAAAATAGAATTTCAGGAGAATAATTCTAAATATGATGAAATAAAAGTTATTTTTCTGGATAATATGTACAGTTGGGAAATTCAGAAGAATCGATACAAACACTACTAAAACTAACAAGAATATTAAATAAAGTGGCTGAAAACCAAATAAACATATAAAATGGCATAGCTTTTCTGTATACCAGTGTTTTCTGTATACCAGTACCCCACTATCCATGTGGAATTGGTTTCAGAGCCCCTTTAAGATATCAAAATCCATAGATACTCAAGTTATTTATATAAAATTGCATAGTACTTGCATATAGCCTACATGTATTGCTCTTTGTACTTTAAGTAATCTCTCAAGTACTTATGTAAATAGTTGTCATACTTTATGACTTAGAAAATAATGGCAAGAAAATAGTCTGTACATGTTCAGTACAAAAAAGACCTCATTCTTTTTTTTTTCTTTTTTTCTTTTTTTTTCTTTTTGACTATTTTCTTCATTTTGTTTTTGTGGGGATGGCATCTTGCTATGTTACCCAGGCTGGTCTCAAACTCCTGGCCTCAAGCAATCTTCCCACTTCAGCCTCCTAAAGTGCTGGGATTACAGATATGAGTCAACATATCTGGCTTTTTTCTGAATATTTTCCATCTGAAGCTGTTAAATCTATGAGTACAGAATTGATGCATTTGAAGAGTAAAATCGATAAATATATATGTATGCACACACAGTTACATGTACATGCATATACATATGATATAGGCACACATACATACTATTATTCAAATAAAAGGCACTCAGTATAAAAACTGAAAAATAAATATATGACATTCATATAAAATAAACTACAAATATTCTGAAAGCCACAAAGAAATATTTGAATACATTAAAGACATGCAATATTTCTGGATAGGATTTCAAAATATAAAATGCACAATTCATTCCAAACTATTTTAAACTTATAATACAATTGTAATCAAAATTTTGAGGATATCTTACCTTAATTTGAACAAAATTATTTATAAAGTTTTTAACAGACAAGCAGAGATAAAACTATTTTTATTAATTTAAGAGAAATAACGGAGGTGTTTGAGAGATGAAAATATTTCTTAAAGGTATTATAATTCAGTACAGTATTTCCATAAAATAGATAAATTGAGTAGATAGAATGAATATCAGCAAAATTAAAACTAATTTATAAGAAGAAATATGTGATAAAGAAAATGTGGAAAACATTGATAGGGGAGAATAAATCAACCAATGTTCAAGGACAAATGGTCACTACTAGGAACATGTGAATTAAGATCCTTTCTTTATACCATATGCTAAAATGTATTATATATTCATTAAAATTTTAAATATGAAATATCAAGTCATAAAAACTAAAAGCATATAATTAAAATTTTCTATATTTAAAGTCATTGAAATAAATCATGAAGGTTACAATTAATATACTGGGAACATGAGAATGTTACAATAAAACTGAATGTCAAGAGCATCAAAAACATTATTAGAGGATAAACTGGATAACTATTTGCAATGGAAAAAGATTTAACAACTTTAATAAATAGAATTTACAAAAACAATCAAGGAAAAAATGGAGCCAATAGGAAAATGAACAAAGCCTATGAGAAACAATCATATAAAAGGAATTCCATGTAGTAAGTGTATTAAAAGCTTATCATCAAGAACAATAAAAGACATTTCAATTAAAATTAAAATCAATTTGTCAACAATAGATTTGCAAAGATTTTTAGAAGTTCATACTTTTACAAGTTTGTGAAGAGAGGAAGCCTTATTCATGTGTGGAAGTTGTATACATAGTATGATGTTTATGGGCAATAATTTGAAAATATATATTGAGATATATATATATATATATATATATATATATATTTCATTCTTGGTCATTCATAACAAGAACATAACCTGAAACATAAATATTTATGCATTAAATTCTCCACACTGCATTAGAACAAAAAACAGAATTAAATTTCATGCATCATATGATATTAACTATGTACAACTAAGTAGGAAAATAGTGGGAAGCTCTGTATATGGTAGCACATGTTAATGGATTCTTATATAAATCAAAATACCTTCAGTGATTTTCATTTTCCTAATGACTAATGATACTGAGCATCAGTTAATGTACATACGTTCTGTCAGTATATATTCATTAGTGAAGTGTCTATTAAAACATTTTCCCCCACTTTTTATGGAGTTATTTGTCTTTTTATTACTGACTTTTTAATGGTTTTTAAATATTCTATATAGACATATAATGAGGTACCGCTATACATCTTTTAAAATGACTACCATCAAAAGACTGGTTATACCAAGTGTTAAGAAAATGTGTAGTATCTGGAACTCTTATACACTGCTATGTTTAAAAGCTACTTAGTATTCCCCTGAAAAGAAATAAAATTCTATGTTTGTACAAAGACTAGAACATGAATGTTCATAGTAACTTCACTTGTAATGGTCAAAAACTGAAAACAACCCAAATATCCATCCACAGATTAATAAACAAAGTGTGATAATTCCATAAAACAAAATGCTACTCAGCAACAAAAAATGAACTGTTTACTAGAACATGCAACAATGTGGATGACTCTCAGAATAATTACGCTGAGTGAAAGAAACCAGATATTCATTAATAAGAAACCATGTGTATTCAATTATATTTAATTAATATAAAATTCTAGAAAATGCAAGAAAAGCTATGGCATCAA
Source organism: Carlito syrichta (assembly GCF_000164805.1). Lineage (NCBI taxonomy): Eukaryota > Metazoa > Chordata > Mammalia > Primates > Tarsiidae > Carlito > Carlito syrichta. The sequence continues at coordinate 68,777 of NW_007012374.1, forward strand.
GGAGAATATGGGGGTGGGGAAAAGGTGAGTAGACTGTGGGGGTGGGTGGAAAATAGGAATTATAAAAAGTCATGAGATTAGATAATGAAGGATATATTCATTATCTTATTCTGTTGATGGATTCACAAGTGTCTGTATATATATTTGTCAAAACTTATTAAAATGTACATTTCTTATATGTAAAGTCTATTGTGTGTCATTTATACCACAGTCATGTGTTACTTTTTACATTTATATGATTTTCTTTATTATGTGATAACATTACCTATGTGCCCAGGGTCTCATTTTGTAGTAGTAACATAGAGGGTGAAGAGTTTTCCTCAAGGGAAAGGTTCATAGAGAGACATCCTATACAAACAAATTAGTCAAAGGACGATACCCAAAAATCTCTCTATGGAATTTAGGCATCGGAGGAGAGCCAGAATAGCAATAGGGAGAAGGCAGAGGAAGGACAGAGAATGAAAAGATAAAAACATGGGTTACCTGGAGACAATAGGCTTAGAAAGATCCAAGAGCACATGAAGACTGAGGTCAGTAGTCCAAGATCGAAGAACATCTCCCATGCTGGTAATAAAGTCTAGAGTGTTTCATTAGATTTTTTAGGAGAAGCTAGTATATTCTATTAGACCAGGGTAATATTAGTGATACAGTTATTCTGAGGTTGGTAATGAATTAATTGATTGAATAAAGAAGAGGCCTCTAAATGATGCTCTTCAAAAGAAGTCCCTGTATTAGACTAGGAAGAATATTATTCATGTTATGTATAAAGAAATTTGCTGGTGAAGTTGAATTCTGTCTGGAAAAGAAGACATGAACTCTTTCTTTTCCTACTGTGTATATAAAATAATTGCTCTTTGAAAACGTAAAGTCTCAATTTAATGATAATGCTTAGGGATTAAGATGTTCTTGTTAATTGAATTTTTTATTTATACAATCATTGATGACAATCATAGAATTTCACAGCTGGAAAAGGACCTTAGAGATCATTTAGTCCAACCTCATTTTATAGATTAGGTAACAGAGGACCAAGAGGTTAAGTAAATGGCCCAAGGTGGCAGTCAATTAGTGGCAGAACTGGGATTATTTAAGAGAAATTTAACTAGAACATGCTTTTTGTTTTAATTTTGTGACTGAAGATCTTTATGTTCAAAATGTATTCATCTACATAAATGATTCAATGTAAAAAATACAGGAAATCTGAATCTATAAGAAGGTTGTGCCCCAATTTCTTCTTATACTAATTCATTTAACTAATGTTTATGAGATGCCTACTATGCTTCGGGCACCGATTAAGTTATTGGAATAAAGAAATGAAAGGTACAAAGAGCTCATAGACTAAGGAATTGACAGAAAGTAAATGTGATAAATGTCATGACAGCAAGGCCAAGGGCTTTGAAACCATACCTGAGGGCTGTTTACTGGGATGAGAAGAAGTTTGTGACCAGTATTGCATTAAAATGAGCAACATATTAATTAGGGATGCATACACAGAGAAACACGGTAAAACCATAAAGAAAAGCAAGAAATAATTATCACAAAATTTAGGATAATGGTTACCTCTAGGACAGAAGGGAGAGAGCAATTGGTGGAATCCCATTCAATTATATTGGTAGTATTTATTTCTGAACTCGAATGGGCATATGTTTTCTTATTATATTTTTAAGTAGTTGTATATGTTTTTTGTTTACAGGTTATATTACCTAAAAAAAAAAATTAAGTGGCTTAGTAGTAAAGAGTTAGAAGGAGAATGAATGAAAATGGAAGTCCCTCTCAGTCGGGAAGGGAAAGAAAGGAATTTCTACAGGAGTTCTAGGGGAAGACAGTTTTTAAAAAGTAAATATTTCAACTTGTCTAGTGACCAAGATGAGGCAGATTGAAAATTAATTACGGGGAGAAGACCACATCAATAAATATGATTATTGGAGAGTGATAAAGAAGTTACACTTGGGAAGGGTGCAGGCACAAGAAAAAAAAAGTAAAAGAGTTAATTGTAAGAAATATTAGCAGCAAATAAAGGCATTTCAGGGACTCCCCTTAGATTGGATTTCTATGGTTCTCTTAGCAAAAGTAAAAGGCATGCTCCTTATTTGCTAAAACAGTAAGGGCCAAAGGTGATGGGGAGGGATAGGCAAGTGGAAGGGATGAAGATAGAAGCTGAAAGAGAATGAAAAGGTGTCAAACAGCCTCTAATGGACAAGAAATGTCCATCAAAGTCTTTCTGAAGGGCAAAAAATAAACCTGAAACTGACCACATTGGTGATCGTGTGCCTTCTTTTGTTGTTGCTAGCAATGATGAGCAGACTGGCCCCAGGAAAAGAGAGCTCAGGATGCTTACAATAACACAACAGAGTTCCATGGAGTTGTCTGAATGGTCAAGAAAACATAGGATGTTGGAATGTGTTGAACACTAGACTATGGTATGAGAAGTGAAGTTGCGATCAGGCAAACAAAGGAGTGAAAAGGTTGAAGGCACTCAGACCTTAATCGAAACCCACCGGGCAGAACAGGCAAGGAGATGACGTTTAGGATACAAGAGGTAGATTTATTGTGAGACTAGCTACAAAGTGCAGTTGAAAGGAGAAAGGGTGTAGGAGTTAGTATGAGCCATGAACAATGTACAAAGGATGTGATAAACTCAATTTGGATTCAGGCAGAAGTCAAAGGGGTTTATGAGAGCAGGTGTTGGATCCCAGCAGGAAGGCAGAGCACAACTATAATCTGGTTGATGGCCCAGGAAATTCAGGAAGAAAAAAGGTCATTATTGAGAAACAGGTTTGTAGGTAGCAATAAGGGCCCAATTAGTAGGTGGATGTTTAAAAGTAACACTCTTGTACATCTAGAAAGGGCTCGAAAAGAGGGAGACAGGCTAAAAGGAACTGACTTATTAATTAGCCCAGCTGTGGGAAGTGGATCCCCTACTGATAAGATTGTCTGCATTCCAGAGCCTCTGGCTAGAAGAGTAGTTAAGGCTACATTTTTCTAGATTAGTGTCTTAAGCTGTTCAGTAGTTCTTTAATAAATCAGGATGTCCTCAGAAGTGGGAGAACACCAAGGTATATTAGATGATATCAGATCCATTAGCAGAGTTTGGAACAGAAGAATGAGAGAACGGAGGCAGGTGCCGTGAGAAAACAATGACTACATATATACTTAAACCTGAATTGCATCCCACATCTTTAGAATTAAAAAAAAAATCATAAAAAGAAAAGTTGCAGTAGAAATGGTTTGGTAGAAAGTGTTTAGCATCAGGTGTAGGAGGCTGTTGGAATTTGGGGACAGCAGCCAATGAGATTCTCTAGCTATGACTGATTCCATGCATTGGTTGTCTTCGGGTTTTCTGTCAGTTCATATCTCCACCTAGACTGTAGCAAATGATTTATACTCACCTGTATTTCTTCTTACAGACAGACTTCAAGACCATATTCATCAGAATGTCAGATCATGGTTAGTGTTTTCGAAGACTTGTATTATTCTTAGCAAAACATGGGGGCACTGGAGCTGTCAAAATTTCTGTGAAAGTGCCACAGAATGGGGGGAGGAACCACCAACTCCATGAAAAGTTCAATCAATTTCACCTATAGACCATACTTAACAGAAAACCGACAAGCCAGAGTCACTAACCTCGAGATAGTGGAATGTGGTCAATCATTTGGGAAGGTAAAGAGAGAGAGAAAACAATTTGGAGAACAGATTTGACATGTGAGAAATGGAGGGAATGAGACAAAACAAGTGTAGGGAAAATATTCATATAAAATAGAAAGTGAAAAGTATATTTTCATTGTAGATTTTTTTTCTGTACTAAAATGTATTTGAAAATTATCTTTACCTATGATAGATTGAATCTTAAAGAGCTGTTTGTGGAGCCATCACTGTAATGCTCATCACTATAAAATATATAGAAGAAGCAAGTCTATTTGGGTATTACCTAGAGAAGGATTATTCAAGAATTTACCAATAGGGTCTTAAAAGGATTTCACCTACAGGCAGTCTCGCAACATAAATCCTGAGTACAGTGGTATAGCAAAGTTCCAATATATATTTTTAATTCCTTGGAACTAAACTAGAACAATTTGCTTAGGAATTTAAACACATTACACTAAGACACCATGGTGAGAATGCTAAAATAATTCTCTATCTCACAGTCTTAAAGATTAATTACTATTTTATAATTATATCACTATTGGTTATAGCTTTAAATGCTACCTTTTCAATTATATGTAAAAATATTTTTAAATTATCTAAATTGTTAATGCCTTTCTTACTGTTGATATTAAATGTTATCCACAGAAAGTTTAAAATTAGGTTTTATTTGTTTTAGGCACAAAAACTTCATGAAAGCTCTTTGTAAACTTAATTATTCTGAGAAATATTTTAATGTATTTTAACTTGATTTATGCTTCTGAATAAATAACTCCACTTAATAGGAAATTTTCTTAAAACATAAATTATATTCAGCTTCAATCTACATGATTTTGACCTATGGTCTAGAATAAAGATACATTTTGCAAAAACATGCCATTGTTCCTTTTTAAGTAAATCTTGCACACATACTTGCCTAAGGCTGAACAAAACTTATCACTGTAAAGTAGAAAGAAGAGGAAAGGAAAAGAAAAAGTCATTCTTATTCACTTTGAATTGTGTCTGTAGAATAAGAAATCATCGAAATGGAAGAGAATTATATGAGTCAAGTTCCCCACAAGAAACCAATGTCACAGTCAAATCAGAATAATTCAACAAACTATTCAAATATGAAGCTATTTACAGAGATGGGGTGTAAGGGAACCACAAAGCACGGTGTAGCAACTCTGACTTAGTAGTGACTAGAGCTGGAGCACCCTGACCCAAGGGAACAAGGAGAGAGCACTACTGACCATTGCAGGCAGAGATCCAAGAGAATGACTGTCCTGAGTTCTTTCTCTCCCTATCCTCAGACCCTCCTTGAGGCTTCCCATTGTCCAGACACAAAAGCCCTATTGCTGCTATTCTAGTTGTCCAATTTCCTCACATAGAAATCAGGGTAGAAAAAGAAGAACAGAGGATCTGGAGGAGCAAACCAAAGACACTTAGTTAAAAATGTTCCCCCTGAATTAATATGCAAGGCGTTTAAATCATAAAAATCATTGAACACGGATACTAATTACAACCAACAAGTATGTGGTGGAATCATTTCTAAGTTCTATTATCATTATTGACATTGTCCATACTCTTGCCTAACCTGAATTTTATCTCTAAATCACAGTTAGAGGAGATATTTTCTGGGGTTTTATTCATTCACACACACACACACACACACACACACACACACACACACACACACACACACACTTTTAAAAAATTAATATATTCAACAGCTAGTTTCATCATTCATTTTTTTCCAATCATTAACATGCACTCTGCTAGACACTAGGGATTAAAAAGGAGGTCTCTGCTCTCCAGAAATTCACAGTGTAATGAAAGAGACAAATTTAGCAAGTAATTAGAATACAATGTAAGTGAAAAGTGGTTAAAGACCTCAGAACTGAGAAGCCTTTACAAAAAGCTAACTTTTGACCTGAGACTTGAAGAAAGAATTATGCTAGGCTGGAGAGAGAATTTGTGCAGAAGTAAGAAGTGAGACAGTCTGCTATATTTGAGAAACCACAAAAAAAATCAGGATAATATGGGCATAGTGTGAGAAAGAGTGAAAAGTGCAAATGAGGATTAAACTTTTCAAAAAATCCAAAAACCCCCACTTAAATAATTTTAAAAATCGTTTGTATATCTTTTCTCACTTTCCATTATTTTAACTGTACTGCAAGCAATCTGACCCCTGTTCAAGTAACAAGAATCCCCCAAATTCCAAACTTCTTGAACCCAACCTTTTGACTATATGCAATTTTTTTGTCTTTATTAGACACCTCCAAAAAAAGATTAATTAGGATCAAATTATGAAAGCTTCATATGCCAAGAAAATAGCGTGAATGCTGTTCCTTAGTTAATACGTTTCAAACTCTAAACGTAATAATACAGAAAAGAGTGAGTTTGCACTCCTGTAGATGTTAGCAACATTTGCAGTAGTTAGAGATTGCAAGCATTAAAAAAATTAAGTTTTATCCTTTAATGTGAAAGTTAATGAGAATTTATTGTTCTGTTATTTTGTTTGTAATAACATGAAAGAGATGTTTTGACTCATTTACAAATGAATAAAATGGATACTACAGTAAGCTCAAGGATAGTTATTATGGGATGTCTAAAACTCCCTTGTGCAATCTGAGAAAAATGTGCCCTCCAAAGCCAACAGAGGTTTAAACATATGTACAAATATATACAAAATAAAATTTACCAGAAGGAGACATTTGAAGTTAAGAGGTCACTCGAGATGGTGCTAAAATTGTAGCATCATAATAGGGGCTGTGATAATGAAGAAAAGAGAATTGACTCAAGAAATGCAGTATTATCTCATACAATCTGAAAATATTGGCAGAGTAAGAGACAGGACAGTTTCAAGGATTTTATCTTGGTCAATGAGTCTCAGTGGTGATGATATTGTTGAAAATCAAGAGAATATTTTTGAAATGATGATAAAGACTATAGTTTGAGGACATATTGTGTGAGTTTCAAGAGGAAGCCATACATATTTAGAACTTTCCAGAAGAGTGATATAAAATCAGGTCTGGAATTCTGAAAATAAAGGTTTAGGTTAAGGGTCAAAAATGAGTCACCCTTAAGCAAAATCTGGGTATAAAAGTGAGATTTCTTTGTTTTGTCTTATTTTACCTGTATCACATTTAAATATTTTTCTGAACTAATATTTCAACTCTTCTTGAAATACTGTAAGTTCAGAGTACTCTGGGCCAAACTCCCATGTGACAAACATCTCCCTTGCTAAGGGAGGAAGTTTTCCTGTGTAGGAGAGAACAGCAACCTCTTTCACTTCACTGCTCATTACAGGAGCTACATATGCCTAGCTCCATTAGGCTCCCTCATGTACATTACCAGTGAGCATCTGCCGATCTTTAAATCTACAGTGTCTGGTCTAGGTGAAAGTTAAAGTATGAATGATTAATGAACTCACATATAGGAAAGGAGAGAAGGAAAGTACAAAAGAGAAAGAAAGAGAGATAAGAGAAATTGGACAAAGAGAGGGAAGGAGAGGGTGAAAAGAGGGAAGAATGCTTGCCCTGGGAAACATTAAATAATTTGGAACATAAAGGAGTCCCAGAAAAGGATTGTAAGGATGGTCAAACAAGTAGGAAAACTGATATTATGCTGTGAAGAAAGACAAGCGAGTTTTCTAATAAAGACATTTTTAAAAATTGCATGTAGTCAAAAGGTTTGGTTCAAGGAATTTGGAATTTGGGGGAATACTGTTGTTTAAACAGGGTTCAGATTGCTTGAAGTACAGTTAGAATAATGGAAATTAAGAAAAGATACACAGCCGGGCTCGGTGGCTCAGCCTGTAATCCCGCGCCTTTGGGAGGCTGAGGTGGGTGGACTGCCTGAGCCTGCGGGTTTGAGACCCGCCTGGGCAAATTGGCGAGACCTCATCTCTACAATAAAATCAAAATAAGCCGGGCATGGTAGCGCGCGCCTGTTGTTCCAGCTACTTGGAAGGCTGAGGCGGAAGGATCGCCAGAGCCCAGCAGGTCGAGGCTGCGGTGGCCGGGAGCGGCCACTGCATTCCAGTCTGGAGGACAGAGTGAGACTCCAACTTAAAAAAAAAAAAACACACACACAAAACAAAAAAAAAAAGGAAAGAAAAGATATACAAATGATTTTGAAAATTATTTGAGTAAGTGGGATCTTTTGTATTTTTTGAAAAGTTTAATCCACATGACAGAATGCATACTATAAATGATTTTTTAAATATTTTATATCTAAGGGTGTGTAAAACATTATAAATTAATGTTCCGAATTATAAATTCTTCCTTAAACTTGACTTTTAATATATTTTAGTTTTAGAATGCACATATCAAATGAGAAAGTGGATTGATAGAGAAAAAAATGACTCAGACTGTAGTTTAGGACATTGCTTGAATAGAAGGATAGATGAAGACTTGAAGTAACTCAGCTTAAGGCTGTGGTGATTTTTTTTTTTTATCTGAGTCTTATATAGATTCCTCCTTATTTTAGAAGAATGAAAGAAATATGAGTGAAAGCATGCCTTATGCCCAAGCTTTATACAAATTATCTCACTTAAGTACTAGGGCATACATTTGTGAGATAGCAGCAAGCCCATTCACAGCCAATGACCTGTTCTGCAGCCCACCTGTATCAGGTTATTGCAGGAAATAAAGACATGCTCAAAAAGAGTATGTGAATGAGGAGAGTTTACAGAAAGCACTATTGCACAACAGCTTCAACATAAGGAAAAGAAGATAGAACACTGAAGTATCCAAGACTCCTGATAGTAGCAAAGAAGGCTCAGCCCTAGCCTGAGTCAGTAGGGAGAGGAAATGTTTAGAGAACCTAGGTAAACATGTCATTGTAGAAAAAAAGCAGGATAGGAGCTGAGGCCTTCAAGAGACAATAGCAGCAGCCAACCTAATGCCAGACAAGTAAGGAACTAGGAGAGCAAATTTCTCAGTCATCTTTCCCATGATCTCCAATTTCCAACATTTGTCTCCTGTTTTTCAAGTCTGGCCCGAAGATAAGGGAGAGTAGTTGGCTGTAAAAGCGTCTGCTCTAGCACAGAGCAAAGTAGAGGAGGGGCAGAAAGACATCTCTAGTGTATCCTCCAAAAATAAAATCTATTTATTTTTCTTCATCAAGCTGCCTAGGTTCTACATTATAACATTTTCTTCAAACAATGAGTTGGATCCTCTACCCCAATAATAGTATGTCTCATTTTCTCTCTTGCTATTTGGAAGGCTTGCTCATAAGACAGGTGCTATAGTGTAGTAGTTTATTTGTTTGTATAACATCTGATCCCTTCTTATTTTGAAAAAAGTCTCCATTGTTTATTGTCTTTATGGGGAGGTAGGGTAAAGAGCACCCACACCTGACTGTGAAAGTCCAAGGAAGTCGGGCTCCAGTGGCTCAGCCTGTAATCCCGCTCCTTTGGGAAGCCAAAGTAAGTGGATTGCCTGAGTCTGAGGGTTCGAGACCCACCCGGGCAACCTGGAGAGACCTCATGTCTACAATAAATAAAAAAATTAGCCAGGCATGATAGCGCATGCCTGTAATTCCGGCTACTCGTAAGGCTGAGGTGGAAGGATCGCCGGAGCCCAGCAGGTCGAAGCTGCGGTGGCCGGGAGCGGCCACTGCACTCCAGTCTGGGCGACCCAGTGAGACTCCAACTCAAAAAAAAAGAAAGTCAAAGGAACAGATATTTCTTCTTACTGCCCATTGACCAGTAAGGTAAGAATCTGAACCTAAGAGCAATGAATGAGATGTCCCAGACACCACATAGGAGGATGTAAGCAAACTGAACTAGACTTCAAATTTATTCTAGACAGAGGAAGATGCTCATTTCCTTAGCAGCAGCAGTAGCAGTAGCCAGCCAGGTTATCCCTGCTAAAAACACTTGTAGTGCTTCCTGCACTTTTACTACTGGGAAGTGTTTAGCTCTATTCATGTCTCTAAACTAGCCTTCCAGCTTCTCTGCAATTACATTCCAAGAATCTTCCCAATAAATGTGCTTGTTGGCATCTGTTATTCATACCCAAGAGCATCTTAACATGTATGGTTCCTATTTGAGGCTTTGAGTCGTACCCTGGATGACAGACGCCATGCTCTCCCAAAAAAGCAGGTAGAATCTTTCGCTTGCCTCTGTGACCTGGATTTATCCCTGTTTTCCTGTCCTCCTTAACCAGACACTGAGGCCGCTTCTCAGTGCCTTACCTCGTTCTCCCTTTGACCTGACCCTTTCCTTCTTTAGCTATCTTTTTTTTTATTAGTAGCATTTTAAATTCTTCAGTCTTCATCTTTGGGGATATTTTAATAAATTCATTTAGATGTGAATAACTGACAAAAGCTAGATATGATAGCCTATAGACTTTCAAGTGTCAGAGGTCAGGTGTTAGTTGAGCTATTTGGGGAAGAGAAAGACCATTCGCGCAGTCAAAAAATCTCAGCAGATGAGTCAGATGACTGACCACTCTGCTTACAAATCTTGATGCAAGAGAAGGTGGAAAAATCACGTCTTTACACTTGTCTACTCTAAGTCAACAGTACTACGGTAGTTGCTTTTTGAAAACATTATCTCCTATCATTCTCACAAAAAGAGAGTTTAGGCAACTTCCTCAAGTCCTGGCTATTTAGTGACAACCCTGGGGATTGAACCTGTAGCTTCCACCCTCATCTCCTATGCCACACCACCACCCTGCCTAAAAATGACAGCTACCTCTTTACAGATCTTGACACTCAAATATGAATGTGAGAAAATTAGTGGCAGCAGTAGGTTCAGTGACAAAAGTACAGAAAACTCTACGGCACCTCAAATTTCAAGATGAATTTTTGACAGCACAAGAGGCACGTTTTTTAGAAGTCATGAATTTGATTGGATTATGCTTAAAATGTCTACTAGGAAACCATTCCTTAGCATTACCATTTTATTTTCTACGGTATTGATGGAAAGGAAATTGCATAATTTGTTCATGTGTCAGAGGTAGACTGCTTGTTTACTGTTTATGATAATCAACATATCTGACATGTAATAATGTTCTGGTAACACTTAAATCAAACTGATTATACTGGAAACTTAATAAACAGTAACTAAAAAGTTTTTTAATATGCTTCTGGCTGTTGAAGTACTGCCAATCTATAAAATATTTGAATTCCAAACCGCAAATGGATGTGTATTCGATGGTATAATCAAAATAGAGGAAATAAAAACACAGCTTTGATTGAGTAGCCTCTTAACATTAAATTAAAGAAAAATAATCCCAAATCATAAAAATATATTTCAATTTTGGATATGAATTTTAAGGAATTAATATTGCTTCATGAACAAGATGAGTTTCTTTAGTGTAATTGAATTCTTTTTGGTAATCAGGTTTCATAGGTGTGACTGGAAGCAGCTGCAAAAGCAAATCAAGTTTGCTTAGAAAGAATATTAATGGCATTCTGAAATTCCTTATTCTCAAGAGGACAGTAAAACTTTAAGCTAAATACTTGAAAGAATACACATTTTGCATGTTTCTTTTATTAGTTATGAGAGTTGCTTATTAATCAATGTTTAACAATGTAATTACAGCTGTTTTAGTCTCACCAGATAACACAGATTAATAAATGACCTGCAACTAGTGAAGTGTATAGAAAGGGTAATGAATTCCTTCCATCAGCACATTAATTTATTAGTAATAAACAAAGACCATGATGAATTAGGAGAATTGTAGGGTTTCTGAATATTGAAATCAAATTTCCAGATGAAAGCATTTAATCATTCAGTTTCCCTTCATTTATTTCTCTTCATGTCTGATAATGGGTTGGGATTTGCCTTTCTGGGCTGCATTAAATAGTTCATCTAAAGCTCATCTCTTCTGCAACTTGCAAGTATACATCGATCCAACTCTTATTGTTATATATTAGTTTCACCTAATACTGAAAGTAGTATAACTTTGATTTCGGCTAAATTAAAGTATTTGTGTTTAGAAGTGCTTCTTGTTCCAGTTCAACAAAACAGTACTGGATTAGTTCTGTGTTCTTCAAAACTGACTTTAGCTATACAGAATTCGATTTCAAAGTTTCAGCTAAATCGAAAGAGAAAGATAGTATCACATTGTGTTAAATATCAAAATCTGACAATAAAGAAAACTTATGAGTCATAAGCACACCGAAAAGTAACATTTAATAATCATTTTGTCAACATTTAAAAAAAATTAGCTTTCTTTTGAAATTCTATAGCTATAGTTGTTCAAATGTATATTTGTATAATGTATATTTGAACAACTATAGCTATAGAATTTCAAAAGAGAGCTAATTATCTGGTAGCATGTATAGTAAATGTTTCTTCAATTATCACCAATTTGGGGGATGAGAAAGTGGAGGGAAAAATCTAAATCTGTGTTACTACATTAGAAATGCAATGTCTCTTTAAAAGAAAAGAATTAGGAGTATGAAATACTGACCATTTTCAATGTGCAGAAATGATTGTGCTTAAAATCTATATCTATTCCTCTTAACTGTATTTTAGGATGTGAATTCTGAAAGAAAGGCATAAATCTTTTTAAGAAACGGGATGGAAAATGAGCTATAAGTGAGAATAGTCAGAGGATAAGAATTGGAAGCAAAATAAATTTTTACACTAACTTCCTGCCCAGAATGGACATGAGCCAAGTAAGAAAATTACTCTCTCCTGATAAGAAAGAATAAATTGTAAAGTTTTCCAAAGACCCTGAGGGGGTGACGCTGCCTCCTGTCTACACCCACATATAGTTGGAAATATTCTGTCTTCTAGCTAGAGTCTAGCCTGCTGGAGCAGAAAGTTTTTCACTTTATGTCAAAAGAGGCAGATGAGCAGAGGGAGAGCTACTCATGCATGATCACCAGGTAACTTAGTACTTTTTCTCCATCATGCTTGCAAGAGGACGTTAAAGACTTTTTTTAAAGACTAGATAACGTATCCTATTATGGTTCTTAATGCCAAAATTGCTTTAAATTCTTAAAGATTAAAAAATTAAGACATGTATGTATCCTGAAGCGGTGTTAACTAAAATATATATACACACGTGTGTGTGTGTGTGTGTGTGTGTTTACTTCTACTTTGATGCAAGTTTTTTTTGCAAAGCAAGACTTCTTCAGTTTCCTGGCAGTCCATCGTATGCCTTGTTGTCCTGTGACAACTCTGCTGTAGTCTCACCCTCTGGGACATCCAAGACATTGGGACTTATGGTCATTATGTTTGTATCATACAAGAGTTATTTAGTAATGTATTAAAGCCTTACTGTATATCTTATATTTTATTCCTGTAATGACTGAAATGACCTAAAGGTACAGAGGAATAATAAAAATAAGCCCCATTTCTTTGGAAGCTCATAGAATCCATTGTGAATACACTATACTAGACCAAATTCACACTGCTCTTTAGTTGTCTGTACAGTTGTGTTTTCTGGACTCACCACAAATAGCAGGTTTAGCTTTTTGAGGAAGTTGAATATCTGTGAGGCCTACAAACCATTAACATCAAAACAAGAACACTAATGTTCCAGTTCATGGGCAATTCCTGGTGCTGTAAGAATTCTGCTGGGCAGGTGAAAGTATGAAAGAGGGAAGGGTATTCAACAAACATTTGAACTGCAAGGTAATAATGACAAGATAGGAGGACAATAAGAACAGATTGAATTATCTCAAATACAGCCATATGCCGTGGGGTGTTGTTGTGAATAAATTGGAAAATGGAGATATATGATATATCGTTGGTTTTTCCTCCTTTTTTTTTCTTTCTTTCTTTCTTCATCGAGATTTCAAATCTAAGAGGCTGCTTTTTATATCCTGAAAATTCTTCAAAATATAGTTCACTATCAAACATAATTTAGCAAGTGATAGATTTAATTGGAAGAGAAATTCATTCAGTGATGCATATATTAAATGTTTCTGATCATACTATCTCAACATTTTGATTACATGTACAAAGAAAACTGAAAGTGAGACTTATGTATTTGTAGCACTCCATTGTGATTTAATGCCTAATTATAAGAAGTAAATCCTAAAATGTTTATCTAGAAATTGACTAGGTCCCAGTGGAAGGGACTCAGAGAATAGAATATATCACTTTCCTTTAAATTCAGATATTTTGAAGTAGACGGTAAGAAGTAAGCTCAGTTAGTTGGCATTGTGGGACCCAAGGCAGAACACAGGAGCAGGGTCTCTCTCTTTTTCTCTCCCTTCCTCCCAACTTCTTTCCCTTTGTCCCCCTCCTCTCTCTTTCTCTCCCCCCCACCCCGTCTTCTTCCTTCCAAGGATAGAGAGAAAACAAAAAAATATCATTATCAAACACTTTTACTGTGCTATGTGTCAGATGATGTTCAAAGCACAGTATCTCAAAAATTCCACGAGTTAGGAAAAATGATCATCTCAACTGTATAAGTAAGAAAACTGAACCACACAGGAGTTGAATGACTTGTACACAAAGAGCTGAAAAAGTAGACTAAGAATGGAATCTTAACAGTTTGGCTCCTGAATCAACACTGAAGTTTCTCTGCTTACATTATGAAATTCATCCTTGCTGGAAACCAGGTAGAAGCTGGGATAACAAATCCAAATGGAGTGTATTGTAGCATTCAGTCAGAGAATTGAGGGGGGGTGAAATAAGGTAGGTTAGAGGAAGACATAACCGTTAAAATCTTACAGGTAGGTTGATGAATTCTGGAGCTATCATATGAAAGCCTTAAGTCATTTCTCTGTAGATTATAGAGGAATTGTTAACAGAAAAGTATAGGAACTGTGATTATTGGGAAAGGAGAAATTCAGGAATGGTAAAGGGAAACTTTCAAAAACTTCTGTAGTATAAGTCTTTGAGTTTCAGAATGAATTTATAATGACATGGGAGCACACTGACTGGTGGTAATGGCCCACAGAAAGTCGGGAGTTATTGATCCATTCTATGAGAGTTGGCAGAAGCTAGCAGGAATTTAAAAGGAAAATATGTCAGCAGAATCAAAAGGAGTCACTGAGTAAATACAAAAGCACATGGCAAATCCAGTCCAATTCTAAAGAAGCTAAATTCTGGATAACCATGGCAGAAACAAAAATGCCAATGTTATTTAAACTGTTTAAAACATGAACACTTTCCAATTTAATTTATGAACATGTCATAACTCAAAATGAGCACTATAAGCCAATTTTACTTACAAGTATAGATATCAAAATTGAAATAAAATGGTAACCAATTGATTAAAATAGGATATTGAAAAATAATATCAAAAGGCACAAATAGGTTGAGATGAGCAAATTTAAAAATTCCATGTAAATAGTTACCATAAAAATATTGAAGCTGCTATACTAATAATAGACAAAATGTACTTCAAGTCAAAAAGTGTTAATAACAAAGAAAGATAGTACATATTGTTAAAAGGGACAATTCAGCAAGAAGTTATAAAATGTATCAATATATACACACCAAACACTATAGAACCCCAAATTTATGAAGCAAGCACTGATAGAATTCAGTGGAAAAACATTCTACAATAATAGATGGAGACTTCAATACTCCACTGTCATCAATAGAAAGAGTATCTGGACAGAAGATTAATAAGGAAATAGATGACTTGAATAACACTATATACCAAAATTAGACCTGATTTGTATAGAACACTCCACCCAACAACAGCAGAAAATACATTCTTCTCAAGTTCACATGGAACATTCTTTAGGACAAACCACATAGTAGATCACAAACGCATCTCAACAAGTTTAAAAAGATTTAATACAAAGTAGCTTCTCTGATCAAAAAGGAGTGACACTAGAAATTAATAATGAAAGGAAAACTGGAAAATTCATAACTATATAGCAATTAACAACTTATTCTATCCTGATAAACAACCAGAGGGTCAAAGAAAAGATCTTGAATCATAAGGTAACAATATACTGTAAGAAATCAGAAAAAAAGAATAGCAAGCTAAACTCAAAGTTAGCAGAAAGAAGGAAATAGTAAAGATTAGAGCAAAGATAAATGAAACAGATAGAAAAACAGCAATGAGAGTCAAGTAACCAAAAGTTAATTATTTGTAAAGATCAACAAAACTGACAAATCTTTATCTACATTTTAAGAAAAAAGAAGGCACCAATAACTAAAATCAGAAATGAAAACAGCAATATTACAATATTACTATTAACTTTACAGAAATAAAATGGATTATGAGTATACCCTGAAATATTGTGCTCCAACTAATTCAGCAACCTAGATGAAATGGAAAAATTTCAGAAAACACATATACAATCAAAACTAAATTAAGAAGGAATAGAAAATCTGAGCATATGTATAACAAGTAGAGATTAAATTAGTAATCAAGAACATCACCACAGGGAAAATCCCAGGACTTGGTGCCTTTACTGGTAAATGCTACCTAATATTTAAAGAAGAATTAACATGAGTTCTTCTCAAATTTGTTCAAAAATTTAAAAGGGGTGAAACAATCATAACTAATTCTGTGAGAGCAACATTACCCTGATACAAAATGTAGACAAAGACACTACAAGAAAAGAAAACTGCGGGCAAATAACCCTGATGAATGTTGATGCATAAATTCTCAACAAAACACTAGCAAACAGAATTAAATAGCATATTAAAAATATTACATACCATGATCAAGTTGGGGTGGTTTACATCAGAGTGGTTTCATATTTTAAAAAATCAATCAATTTAACATACCACATTAATAGAACAAAGGAGAAATGCACGTCATCATTTCAAATGATGCACAAAAAGCATTTGGCAAAATCTGATGCTATTTTATGATACAAGTACTCACAAAACAATGTCTTTTATCACTCAACATGATAAAAGACATTCATGAAAAACCCACAGTTAACATTCTAACAATGGTGAAAGATAAAAAGCTTTTTTTCTAAAGTTAGGAACAAGACAAGGATGTCTATTTCTTTCACTGGTGCAAAACAATGTTCTGAAATAATAAATAAATAGACATAAATAAATAAATCAACACATCCAAATTGGGACAATAAAAGAAAAACTATCTTTATTTGATGATGACCTAATTTTATAAGAGGACTAACAATTAAGTTTGTGAACTTGCCACCATGCACTTAGGTTGGTAGCACTGTACAAACAACTTGGTAAGGTTTCATAAGCTTGATATATCAGAATCTCACAACTGTGTTCATGTTGACACACATGAGATAGTATCTTGCTGAGTGGCGTTCATTATTGTTACATGTCTTTGTGTGCTGTCGTGAGAGTGTTGGAGTTTGAATGAGAGCAATGAACAAACATTAAATTTCTTGTTAAACTTGGCAAGAATGGACATGAAATCAGGGACATATTAGTCTAAGTTTATAAGATGAGGCCATGAAAGAAATGGCAGTGTACAAATGGATTAAATGTTTTTCTGAGGGGAGAAAAAGTATCACTGATGAAGAGAGGACAGGATGGCCAGTAACGAGCAAAACTGACAAAAACATTGCAAAAATGTTTTGAATTGTACATCAAAATTGTCAGCTGACTGTGAGAAGTATAGCAGACCAAGTAAACATTGATAGAGAAACAGGAAAATCTTAACTGAAAATCTTGACATGAGAAAGTATATGCAAAAATGTTCCTGAAGGAGCTCTTGCATCATGACAATGCACCAGCTCACACAGCACTGTCTGTAAGGGAGGTTTTAGTCAGTAAACAAATAACTATACTTAAATACTCTCCCTACTCACCTGATCTGGTCCTAAATGACTTTTTTCTCCATCCAAAGATAAAAGAAATATTAAAAGGAGGATATTCTAATGACACTCAGGCATTAAGCATAATATGACAACAGCTCTGATGGTCATTCCAAAAACAGAGTTTCAAAACTGCTTTGATGGATGGCCTAGCCAGTGACATCGGTGAATAACTTCCCAAGGGGAGTATTTCAAGGGTGACCATAGTGATATTCAGCAATGAGGTATGTACCACTTTTCGTGAACTTAATTGTCAGGCCTTTGTATATAGAAAATTCAGAAGTATACACACACACACACACACACACACACACACACACACCAAAACAAAACGAACAAGACAAAAAACCCTACTAGTGCTAATAAACAAACTTGGCAAAGTTGCAGAGTACAAGATAAACATACAATACTGATGAGGAAATTTAATCAAGAAGATGAGAGACTTGTCCAATAAAAACAGCAAAATATTGCTAAAAGAAATTAAGGGAAGACCTACATAAATGAAAAAATATAGTGTGTCATAGATTGAAAGATGTATTATTAATATGACTATATTATCCAAAGTGATCTAATGATTCAATGCAATCGTTACCAAAATTCCAGTGGCCTTTTTTGCAGATATGGAAAAGCTGATTATTAATTCATTTGGAATTGCAGGGGTCCTAAACAGCCCAAACAATATTGAAAACAAAAATAAAGTTGGAAAACCACTGCTTCTTGATTTCAAAATGTATTACAAAGTTAATAATCAAAACAGTATAGGTTGACATGAGCATAGACATTTAGACAAATGGAATAGAACTGAGAGTTCAAAATTAAATCTATACATTGATGGCCAACTGATTTTCAAAAAATATGTTAAGACTATTCAAGGTAGAAATAATAGTTTAGAATAATTAGATATTAACATGCAAAAGAATGAAGCACATTTATGTTGTATTGTATACAAAATGACTCAAAATAGATCAACAATCTAAGCACCAAAACCATAAAGTTCTTAGAAAAAAATGAGAAGATATATCTCCATGACTTTAAAGTTGGCAGTGAAGTATTAGATATGACACCAAAATCATATACAACAAAATTAAAAAACAGATAAATTGGACTTCATAAAAATTAAAACTATCGTGTTTCAAAGGACATTATCAACAAAGTAATAGTGTGGAAAATGTTTCCTGTTGTGTAGGTTGTGTTTTCTCTTGATTAATATTCTGAATATATAAAGAACTCCTACAACTTAAGTAAAAGACAAACAACCCATTCCAACAAACGAGCAAAGGACTTGAATAGATATTTCTCCAAAGTAGATATACAAATGAAATGGTCAATAAGCACATAAACAAATGCTTAATATATTAATCATGAGGGAAATGCAAATCAAAACCACAGTGAGCTATCACCTCACACTCTTTAGGATGGTAGTTTTTAAAAAATTGTTGACGAAGATGTGGAGAAATTAGAACCCTTGTACATTGCTTGTGGAAATGTAAAATGGATCAGGCCCTATGAAAAACAGTTTGGGAATTCTTCAAAAATGAATGCCATATAACCTGCAAATCCGCTCAGTTTATGCCCAAAAGATATGGAAACAAGTACCCAAATAAATACATGCACATGCATGTTCATAGCAGCAATATTCATAATAGCTAAAAGGCAAAAACAACCCAAATGCCTATCAAAACATGAATGGATCAATTATGGTATATAATAGGATTTTATTTATCCATAAAAATGAATGAAGTACTCATAGAAGCTACAACTTGATTGAAGCTTGAAAACATCATGCTGAATGAAAGAAGCCAGCCACAAAACACTGTACATTGCATGATTCCATTTATGTAAAATCCTGAGAGGAGATGGGTGGTTTCCAGGCAGTGGGAGGGAGGAAGAGTGAAAATGGGGAGTAATTACTTAATGGGTTTCATTTGGAGATGATGAACATGTTTTGAAACTTGATAAAGGTGGTGGTTGAGCAACATTGTGAATGTACTAAATGCCACTAAATGGCTCACTCAAAATGGTCAACTTTGTTATATGAATATTACTCAAAATAAACAAGCAAAGAAACAGACAAAAAAATCATAATAAACCATGATCAAAAGAGCTCATTTCAGAAAGAATGATCAAGACCAGGATAGCTACTTAAGGACTAAATTCATATAATTAATGTCTTAGTCCATTGGGCTGCTATATCAAAATAACATAAACAAGGTGGCTTATAAACAGTTATTTCTCACAGTTCTGGAGACTGGGAAATCCCAGATAATGGCCAAAAGATTTAATTTCCGGTGAACAGTGTTCATTATAGATGGAAACTTTTGCTGTATTCTCCCTGGTAGAATGGTCAAACAAGGTCTCTTTCATAAGGGCCTCTTTTATAATCGCATTTCTGAGGACTCTACCCTACCAAAGGGCTCACCTATGAATACCATCACATGGTGGGGGATTAGGGTTCAACATATAAATTTGGAGCAAGGAGAATACAGGCACTCTGATCACAGCAATTTTCCAAAGTCCTAATAAGGTTTAATAACCAAAATTAATACAATTTAAATATAGCCATGAAAGAATAAAATTTACCATTATTGGTTTATTAGAATTTACCATTATAATAGATGATGAAATGTTAAAAGCATTTTACAAAAGTCAGAAACAAGAATGACTGTGCCAACTATTTTGTGATTGAAAATTATCTTGAGGAGTTTAGCTAATGCAATCAGATTTTAAAATATTGGAGTAATTTAAAAATCTCTATTTATTTAATATATGAATATATACCAAGAAAAATCCAAGAATTAAAGAAAAATTCAACAAGTTGGGTGGATAGCTAATAAATGTGCAAAGTTTCATTGAAATTCCCAATAACAAGTTAGAAAATAGGACTGAAGATGAATGTTCCATTTACAATTTAAAGATGTAAAATATAAGAAAGAAGTTTTTAAAGTTACAGCACTTATATGAAGGAAATTATAAAATATTGTTGAAAGAAAAATACAAGACCTGAGCATTGAAAGATTGTTCTCACTTTTCCTTTGGTGAGAATATTTTATATGATTTTTGGTAATTTAATGCGATTGCGATGAGAATTTCAATACAATTTTTAAGGTGAAAAAAGTGATATGGAATAATACATAACCCACGAAGAGCAGTCACAATTATAAAAAGAGAGAGGTAAGAAATAATTACAAAATACTTCCTAGCTTTCCTAAATAATAAAAATACTTTCTATAAAACTTTTGTAATATAGTTTTGGTATCCTCTGGAACCATCCATTAAGGCACTAAGTTGAGAAAATGCTCCAAGAAGAGGTTGAGAAACTTAACACGCCATGTGCTACCAATATTAGCAGAAAAACAATGGAAAACATCAGGAGTATTGGTGAGAAGAAAAGAGGTCAAAAAAGAGGCAGGGGCTAGCAAGAAGAGGGGCTGAGTGAAACTGAATGAATGAAACAGATATGGAGCCAGTCTCGGTGGCTCAGCCTGTAATCCCGCGCCTTTGGGAGGCTGAGGTGAGTGGATTGCCTGAGCCCGCGGGTTCGAGACCCGCCTGGGCAGCAAGACCTCATCTCTACAATAAATCAAAAAATCAGCCGGGCGTGGTAGCGCGTGCCTGTAATTCCGGCTACTGGGAAGGCTGAGGCGGAAGGATCGCTGGAGCCCAGCAGGCGAGGCCGCGATGGCTGGGAGCGGCCACTGCACTCCAGTCTGGGCGACCGAGTGAGACTCCAACCCCCCCCAAAAAAAAACAGAGATGGAGCTCACCATATGCCAAGTTAATTGTGAATGGATTAAATGTTTAAATTTTAAAGATAAATTTCTAGAACAACTCACATTTATGGAAATGAAAAGATTCTCTTAAAGCATTAAGTGGGAAAAACAAGTTGCGGATGTTATGATTGTTGATAAACAACTTTGCACACCTAGGGACGTGGTCATATCTTAAGAGGATGGGTAAAGTTGTGCATAGGTACATACACACCAAAATGTTTATGTGTTTATGTGGGATCACACGGGGTGATGGGAAGCAATGACGAGGGTATTAGAAAATTATTAATTATAAATCATTCCATTATTTAACTATATGGGGTGAGTCTGGCATTTTAAAAATATATATATATTTTTTTAATTGAAATAAAATGCACTGTAGTTCTTTCTAAAGCCGAGGTGTGGCTTAAGAGACATGACAATAGATGATTGAGGCTTAAGAGGTGCCTTCAGAAATTTGAACTGGTAGGAAGAAGAAAATCATTTATTAGGCCCAGGCCAGTGAATTGAAACATAGGGAATTCTCACCAGCCTAACACCATTTAGATTGATTTGTAGTTCTGTGTTCTCAGGAGATTTAGGCAGAATGGTACAGATCAACCCACTATCCACTCCACAGAAGCATTCGGGGATTGAGGATTCTCAATTCTACCAAAGATACACTGAGGGTTACGGCATGGCAAAGACCTGTAACAGGGTCCAAGTGAGAGACAGAAAAGATGAGAGGGGAGGAAGCACTCAGCAGGAATTGTAGGAAGGGACTTAGAAACTAAGCAAATAAACTGTGCCCATTTATCAAATTTTTCTACATGGCAATTAGGCCCATAAGTAGTCCACAATAATAAACAATATTTATTATTAACAATAATTTGTTAAAAGACTACTGACTTCATAGTCTTTTTGCTAAAAGACAATTTCTGCAAAAGTTATTTAAAGACTACTAAATGCAAAGCACTGTGAGTTTTAAATATAATTTCACATTTTATCTCTGGGAGATACATATTTTCATCTTTATTACACAGATGAAGAAGCTGATATTCAGCAACTGTAAGATACCTGCTCTAAGTCACAAAGTAAATAAAAATGGGAACTGGAATTTAATTCTAGGTATGCATGCAAGCGTTATTATGCATCATACATCAATATTCCACAGAGTAAGATTGTAATACACCTTTTAATAGTGCTCCCCGAATGATATTTTTTTCAAGATACATATACATGCCTAGAACTAAAATCTTGACTTTTACAAAAATCCCATCAATTAACAAACAGCCATTGTTAATTCTGTTATTTTCATACAATTTATCAACAGGGTGGTCTTAGAACTTCAGCAGGCCTGAGACATTGAAGCTACAATATCGTTAAGGAAAACTGATGAAAGCAAATGGTGAGATAGAATAGAAAATTCATTTTCAACTTCATATAATGTCGACGTGGGGAATAGAGCAAATGTCCCCAAAATTTAATGAAGCAGTATTTGAAGTTATGGGATGACAACTTAAGACAAGATACCAGAAGAGAAGACAAAAATAGAGTTGTTATATTAAAACATTCTTTTATTTGAGAAATACATCACATGCACTACCAAAAAAATGCATCAAAAAGTATAAACGCTGCTGGGAGACATGACATTAAAACAGTACTTGTATCTCCAGATTGTTAATATAGTATACATGGCAGACCATGAGTTGATTCAATAATTTCTTTTCTCATAAGTAAAAATTTCATTGTCTTTGAAAGAAAATGATATATTTACAGCATTTGCAACTATATTTTTCTGCCCAACTAAGCTCAGATAAGGATATTAAAAATTACTCATAAATCTGGGATCTGCAATATGTGGCAAGAAATTGTTATGGGTAGCTCTTTGGGTGTAAAGAATAGTTTAATCTGTTATATGTATGTGGAAAGTGTTTCTTTGGTCAAATGCAGATGTATATATCATATATATATATATATATATATATATATATATATATATATATATATATATATGCCTAAAGGCACATGACATCTACCGAAGCACAAGTTTCTATAATAAGTTAAGAGAATAGTGTTCCATCAAGTTCTGAACTCTGTTAGGAACTGTAGTCTAGCATACATCCTTTTAAGATGTTTTTCTTGCAAGGCATCCCAGCCTTGTCATGGCAAATGCAGATGCCTGTGGCATCTAACCATCTTACATCTCTAGAAGGGCTTAGATAGGACCTAGGAATTTGGCTTAATGCAATATAAAATAACAGTATGTTTTCACTTTTGTATTTACTTTTCTTGTAGAGGGCTACCTTTTGTCCTCTTTGGCTTTTAATCTATTCTACTACATGTTGAAAATAGTGATCAAGGAGCACTTGACAGCCTATTGTGAGGATAATTTAAGCATTAAAGAGTAAATCCAGATTTACAGCAGAAAGTCAGGCAGTCTTAAACAGACTTCTTAAACAGGTCTCTCAGCATAGTCCTTTTCAGAAGTGGTTTAGGCACTTACTAGAACAACATTGATATCGGCTTTCACCTTGAACATGCCCAATCTTGTCTGTATTTTAACTTAAAAAAAAAAGCCCATGAGAAGACATATTTATCATCTCTCTCTCTCTCTCTCTCTCTCTCTCTCTCTCTCTGTTTCTGCTATACATAACGTTTGCATATACATATGATCATTTAAATGTACATGATACAGATGGTAACTGCCAACTCTCCAGTAGCCTTTTCTATGGATGAAAGGGGGAAAATAGCAGAAAATGTGTGCTTACTGAATTTGTTGCAACCCATTTTATTTGGTTGTCTCCATCTACGCTGGCAGAAATCCTACCTCCCTGCAATCACCTTTTCCCAGTTAAGTTCAAACCTCTAGAGAATATACAGCTCTTAGAAATAAGTTCCAACCAGCAAAGCAGGAGGGAAAGTAAAGACATAGGCAGAGAGAGAGTTTTGGGGTGACTGGCTCCCTGGCTCCATCCTAAAACCAGCCCTAATTTTCAAATTTCTTACTGAGTTAATAGATTTTCAACTAGTTTAAATTATGTTGCAGTCACTTTCTAACTTTACAGGTGCTGTCATAATCACAAAAGTTATCACAAAGTCAAATTTGTCATCTTCTGTTTCCATCTCTCCTTCAGACACTAGGACGAGAGACACAAGAAGGTTTTGTGGTCACATTTCCCTCTTCATAAAGTGTCTATGTACTTCTTCCTTCAGTTCTAAACTGCCTTCCAAATTAGGGAATAATGAGGTTTGATTTGTAGCTCTGCATTTCTATGTATAAAACCTTAAACAAGTGACTTAAATTTCTGTGACTTAGTTTTCTCCTTGGAAACAGAGAGCTATTCACACAAATTGGCTTTCTTAAGGTTATTAATAACCTTGAACCTGTGAAGCCCAAGACCATTTCCCTGTCTGATTTAGATTCTCATTGCGCTTGACCTCTTGTAAGCATTTGACAAAGCTAACTACCGCCTCTTGAAACTTGTTCCCCAGTTGTATTCTGGGAGCCACACTCTCCTCTTTGCTGTCTTCCTCACTGGCTCCTCCCTCTCTCGACAGTATTCCCTTGGGTCCTCTTCTATGTCTATACTCTTTCCCTATATGATTTAATCCAGTTCTAAGACTTTAAATGCGGTACTACAAATGTGTGTCTTTGTATATAATACCCCTCTGGATCTCCAGATTTTTATTTTCATTTGCCTATGTGGCATCTCAACTTAGACATGTCGCAAGCATCTCAAATGTTTTGAGTATCCAAAACAGACTCTGAATACTCATCATCATCCCAGATCTATTTTCCCACTATCAGTAAATCAAAGCATTATTCACCCAGTTTCTCAGATCAAAGCCTTTATCTTTGATTCTTTTTTCATGCTTACTCCATATATCCACTCCATTTACACATCCTTTTGCCTCTACCTCAGAATATAGTTGGAGTCCAAGCACGTCTACCAATCTCTACTGCTGTCACTCTGGTCCAAATCACCATCGTCTGTCGCTGAGATTTCTCGAAGAGTCTACTGACTCTTTTTTTTTTTTCTTATTAGGCAATGTGTTGTTTTTCTTATTAGCCAGCAAAGTATTGCCATGAAACTAGAAATAACATAAACTTCTCTCCAGGGTCTACAAGAGCCCACATGATCTGGCCTCTTGTCAATCAGCCTCAAAGTAACATCAAACTGTTCTTTTCAACCTTAGTGACACTGTCCTTCCTTGTCTTAAAAAAACTTCACTGATGACTTAGAGACTCTGTTTCAATAGTTCCTTTAACATGGAATACATTTTTCTTCAGATTTTAGCCCAATTCTTTCTTTTCATCTAATTAATCATTTGATATGCAATGCAATCACTTCCTGAAAAAGGACTTTGCTGATATAGTATTCTTTTCTAATCAACGGTGTTGTAGTACCAATATTTACTAGTCTCTATGCTCTGAAGCTATATTATTATTATTACTGTTTCACATGATTTTTTTCCTTATGAATATAGCTCCATGAAGATATGTGCGATTTGTTCATTGCTTCATCCCTGGGATCTACAACTAAATATTGTTCTGAAAAGAAGGAAGAGAAGAAAATGAATGAAAAATAAAAAGAAGAAGAAGAAAGAGGAAAGGAGGAGAAATGAGAAGTGAAGATACTTATTTCTATATCTGAACCTCGAATAAGAATACTTGAATTAGCCAAACCACAGATGTGTCAGTAAATTTGGACCCTGAAGCACTTGAAACATACTTCTTAATGACTTGTAGAATGCACCAGAAGGGGGAGATAAATGCATAGGTATTAATCTGCCGAAGTTTGCAGTGGTTTCAGACTTTGCTAAGAAAATATTTTGAACAAATAGTATGGAGCAATTGGAGTATTGGGAAGAGGAAAAAAACAAACAAAACATTTATCCATCCCTCATACCTGCTTTAAAAAATAACATGAAATGGATCACAGACTTAAGTGTAAAAGGTGGAACTACTAAACTTATAGTAAAAAAAAAAAAAAAGTAGAAGAAAATCTTTAGTATCTAGGGCAAGCAAAAAGTTTTTAGACTTGATGACAAAAGTACAATCCACAAAAGTAAAAACAAGCAAACAAAAACGAGAAACTGAGCCTCACCAAAATTAAAAGCTTTCCCTGTGAAAGATCTTGTGAAGAAGATGAATAGATACAGACTGGGAGATACTATTTGTAAACCACATGTCCAAAATTGCATCTAGGATATATAAAGAACTCTCAAAACTCAGCAGTAAAAATAATGCAATTAGGAAATGGGCAAAAGACATTTTACCAAAGAGGGTATACAGAGGGCGAATCGTATTCATAATAATAATATTTCCCTCAGGGGAAAATATTCACCTCTATTAGCTATTAAAACAATGCACATCAAAATCACAGTGAAAAATCACTGCATACCTGAATGAGTGGCTAAAATTAAAGAATTGTAGTGATACCAAATGCTGACAAGAATTCAAAGAAACTATATGATGCACACACGGCTGATGAGAAGGTAAAATGGTGAAGCTAGTATGAAAAAATTGTATAGGAGTTTCAACATCTTGCAAAACTGAACGTGTGCTTACTATATGATCCAGAAATTGTACTCCTGAGCATTAATCCTAGAAAAGTGAAAATTTATGATCATACAAAAAACTGTAAACAAATATTCCTAGCACATTTATTTGTAATAGTAAAACTTCGAAAAAATCCCAAAGTTCTTCCGTGAGTGAATGGACAAATAAACTGTGGTGCAATTAGACAATGGAATACTAATACTACTCATCAGTAAAAAAGAAAAAAAAAAAACTATTAATATAGTCAACAACTTGGATGAACCTCAAGAATATTATGTTCAGTGGAAATGACCAGTCTCAAAAGGACACATACTACACGATTCCACTTGTAAAACATTTTTGAAATAACTAAATGAGAGAGATGGACAATATATTAGTGGTTTCCAGGGGTTAGGAAGGTTGGAGAAAGGAGATGAGTGTGACAAAAAAGGGTTAGCATGTGATATCTTTGAGGTGATAAAACAATTCTTTATCTTGATTATGGTATCAACTACATTAATCTATACATGGGGTACAATTTCATAGAAATATACACATACATAAATGAATGTGTATAAAGCTGATGATATCGTAATACTCTCTGGATTATACCAATGTTGATTTCATGGTTTCAATATATAACAATAGTTTTGCTGATGTTAGTATCAAAGAAAATTGGATGGCTGGTGTAGTTCCTTTTGGCATTTGTTTTTGAAAATTCTGTGAATGTATACTTTTTTCAAAGTGTTCTAAAAAAAACCACACACACACACACTTGGGAAAAAAAACAAACCTATAATCCAAGCCTTATCTCAGAACAATTCAATCAGAATCTTGGTGTAGAACCCAGATAATAGTTTGGGAAAAATTTCCCAGGTGATTGTGATGAACAGCCAAGATTGACAATCAGTGCTCCACAACAGAGGTTCTCATGGTGTGATGCAAAGATCAGAAGCATCAGCATTACCTGGAAATTGGTTAGTCAGACAAATTCCTAGGCCCCACCCTAAATCTATTGGCTCAGAAATTCTGAGATTGAGAACTAGCATGTTATGTTTTAACAGGACTTCTAGGTCATTCTGATGTACACTGAGTATCTTAGTCTATTTTCTGTTATTTATAACAGAATATCTGAAACTGAATAATTTATAAAGAAAAGGAACTTATTTTTTTACAATTATAGAAGCTGAAAGTTCAAGGTTGCATGTAAGCCTTCTTGCTGGTAAGGACTCAAGCAAGATCTTAAACTGTCACAGGGCATCACATGGCAAAAAACTGAGCATAATAATGTGCTAGCTCAGATTTCTCTTCTTCTTCTTATAAAGCCACCAGTTCCCTTCCCATGATAACCCATAAATCTGTTAACCCATTAATTTATTAATCCATAAGTAGATTAATTCCTTCATAAGGGCAGAGCCCTCAAGATCTAGTTACCTCTTAAAAGCCTCACTCTCACTACTGCCACATTTTATGAACTCAATATGAATTTTGGGGGCGCAGGCATTCAAACCATAGAATTGCCCAATACTGCAGCTATTAGCTATATGTAGCTATTGGACATTTAAAATGTGGCTACTGCCACATGTTGAAATGATAATATTTTTGGTATAGCAGATTAAATAAAATGTATTATCAACGTAAATTTAACCTATTTATTTTTATTTTTTAAACGTGGCAACTGCAACATTTAAAATTACACATATAGCTCACAGGGTGTGTCAGCTGAACAGTGCTGCTGCAGAGTGATTATTCTCAGCTCTGAGCATACTGTACAATCATCCAAGGAGCTTAACAAAAATACTAGTGTCTACACCCCATCCTAGATTAAATAGATCTAATTGATGAGAATGAAACCCTGATCTTGATCATTTTAAAAAGCTTCCTAGATGGTTTAATGTGCTTCCAGTTGTGAGGATCACTGGTCTAAGTCAGAGTTCTTAAGTTTTTCAGCTCCGATTCCTTTGACAATTGAATTTGGAAAACTCCCCCAGAAAAATGCACATTCACATATGATTTGCATATATTTTCTAGGTATTACTAAAGAATCCATACTCTAGAGATTTTATATGATTTTCTTTAAGAAACTTGGGTTTTAGAGATCTTTTTTTCTTGTTTTAGATCTGTATCTTTTTTATCACACTTCATTTCAAAATAGACAAGCTGGGGCTAGGCTGACCTACCCATCTTGATTCTGCTAGAGATGATCCTTTTTTTTCTTTATTTACTAAGCATGTATAATGAGAACTTATCCTGTTTAATTCTGCCTATTTCCCTAATAACTAGCTGCTATCTTTTAATATTTATAGCTCTCTTTAAAAATGAATATACATCCTCTGATATATTTTTCCTTCTTTTGAATTTTACATATTAGCTACTATAATACTCTTCAAAGATTTGAATTGTTATTACTAATGGCACTGCCAAAAATCTTGCCTCCAGATATTCTAAACTGCAGGAAATGTCCTTGTAGAACATTTCTTTAGAAATAACCTTATGAACCTAATTATAAAACACATGGTCAAACTAATTGAAAATTATTATTCAACAACTAAGTACCTAGTATGTATTTAAGCACTGCTCTAGGCGCCAAAAAAGAGAATTTAAACATTTCCTGTTTTCATGAGTATTACATTCTAATTTGGAGAGACAATGAACAAAGTAACTAAAGATAAAATATACTGAGTGGTGATATAACCTGTGGAAAAGAACAAAAGGGATAAAGAAGTCCAAGGAAAATGTTTATGAGAAGGGACAATTGAACAGATCTGAGAAGAACTGCACTCCTGGAAGAACAATTCAAATATCCTGAGGCAAAAGCATGCCTGGCCAATTAGAAGAGCTAGAAGCCAAAGTGATGAGAAAAGGTGAGAAAGTAGAAAGGGAGCAGAAGAGAGGGTAGCAGTTTGGTGAGACTGTGTGAGCTATTAATGAGCATGGACTTTCACCACGAAGAGAGATGGGAGCCACTGGAATGTTTCCAGCACAGGAGTTATGTGTTCTGATGTATATTTTTCAAAGATGACTCCACTGCTTTTCAGTCTTTTGACTTAAGATCAAGTGTAGAATCTGTTCTTATCTGTTTAAAAAGACAACACTAACTGGATGAGAAATGTCACAGTATAGAACCCAGTTAGTAGACACATCCAAAATCTAGCAGACTTGTATTTTAAATTTAAATGTTGTATTTTATACATAACAGTTCAAAATTACTAATATAAAGAGTGTCTTGATTCATTTTCTGTTGCAAAAACAAATTACCAGAAACGGGATAATCTGTAATCAATAGAAGTCTGTTTGGCTTATGGTTCTGGAGGATGGGAAGTCCAAGAACATGGCACTGGCATCTGGTAAGGGCCTTTGTAGCACATCATTTCCTGGCTGAGGGTGGAAGGGCAAGCAAGCATGGGAGTCAGATGGAAGAAATTGGGCAGAATCATCTTTTTATCAGAAGGCTACTCCTGAGACAATTAGGCAACTCCTGAGATAATTAAATGACTCCCCAAATAAGGACATTAATCCATTCATGAGGTCAGAGACTTCATGACATATTCACCTATCAAAGGGCTCACTTCTTAATATAGTTAAAATGGTCATTACATTCCAATATGAGTTTTGGAAGGAACATTCAAATAATAGCATAGAGAGTACATTTTTTGAAGTCCTATTGACAAAATCAAAATCATTATGACACTTTCTAGTGACATAGGGTCTTAAACAGATATTTTTCTTCTTACTCAAAAATATATAGATAATGTGACAAAGTTTGCACTGTCATGTTTTCTTTGGCAATAGAATTTCCTCAAAAACTTAGTAGGATTTATTCTATAACTACAGTCATTCACTGAATTTGTGACCAAAGTGCCACTGTAGTACAATGAAAAATATTGGGGTTTTCCCATTGTTTTACACTGGATCCACTGAATCTCTCTAGTAAAAAAAATGAATCCTGATCTCTACCTCATACCATAAACACAAATTAATTCCAGACTGGTTGCAGATCCAAATATGAATGGCCAAATAATAAATATCTTAAAGGAAAACATAAGGAAATATTTTTGTGATCTTGGATTACTCAAAGATTTCTTGAGAAGAACAGTAATACCACTAATCACAGAAGAAAACAATGATGAATTAGATTATATTAAAGTTAACAACTTCTTTTTATCAAAAGATGTCATAAATGAAGTGAAAAGGCAAACCACAAACTGTGGCAAGATATATATATATATCTGACAAAAATGCAGGCTATACATTTGAAGAACTCATAATCTATGAGAAAAAAACTCAGAAAAAAATGGACAAACATTTTGAACAGATTCTTATTAGCATCAACCATACACGTATTCCATGGACAAGCATTTCAAACATCTAAGGATACATAGAATAAAAATACAAATACATGATGTCGTAGTTTGGGCTATTATAACAAAAATGCCATAGATTAGGTGACTTAAACAAGAGATTTATTTCTTACATTTATGGAGAGTAGAAAGTCTGAGATTAAGATGCCAGCACAACTGAGTATTAGCGAAGAGCCTCTTCTTGACTTGCAGGTGGCTCTCTTCTTCCTGTACCCTCAAATAGCGGAGACAGTGATCATCTTTCCTGTCTCTTCTCCTAAGGGCACTAACTTAACTCAAAAACTCACTTCCAAATACTATTATGCTGAGAATGAGGTTTTATCACTGAATTTTTGGAGGACACATTTAGTCTTAGCATATGGTCACCAAAAGTAGTACTCTAGAACATGGTATTTCTAATTTTCAAAAGCTAGAAATTATTTAAATGTACACTAACAGTAGAATGGACAAATACATTTGGCTTAGTCTCGCAGTAGAATACTGTACAACTATGAGAATAAAGAAACCACTCCATGCATTACACTAATAGCACAGATAGATGAATTTCATAATTTGTTGAGTAAATACAACAGATACAAAAGATTAAACTTGAATGATTCAGTTTATATAAAGCACACAAAAAAAGAACAACTATTCTATTTGAAGTACAAACTAAAACTGGACACAAGGGGGCTTTTCTGGAAGTTGTTAATGCTCTATTTCACAATTTGAATACTGGTTACAAAATTATGTTCACTTTGAAAAATCAATCAAGTTATATACTTATAACAAGTACATTTTCTGTATATATGTTACACTTCAATAAAAAATTTTTATAATTCTAAATTATGTGTTTTCAGTAAATTTCCTGTGATGGTAATTCCATCCTACATTATTTTCTGATATGTTTCTTTGCTGTCCTTTTCCAAACCTAAGGAATTCTATATTGAAGTCATTTAAATAATAATAGGCTTGAATGAGAAAGAAATAATCTTTAACCTGATTTTGCATGAGAGCTGAATGCCTCTTAAAATTGAGAAATACTAATGGGCTTTTGTTGTTCAAAGTCTTAAATAAAATCATGAGAGGCTTGAAAGTTGGAAGTGAAGTCACAGCTATCTCCCTCCTTTTTTTGGGCTCTATATTCTGGCAAGAAAAACCCTGAAAATATCTTGAATTTTGGGCAGCAGTCTGAAAGCAAGCAAGCTGACTTTTCTTAAGTTTCCCGGTTTGTGAGAAAGTGGTAGACATCATAGCTGATGGTGGAAGGACTTCTTGTTTTCAGCCTCCTGATTCCAGAGTTATTGCTTACAGAGATGCATTCTTAAGCTCATCACTCTGCTTATGGTCTTAAGGGCAAAGGATTCCATGTTGGGAAGTTCTGCATTGATCTGGGGATCATTCATGGAGAATCAGCCTAAGGCCTCTTCCTTCAGCCTTATGGGAGGCAGTCCCTAAAATGGCTTCTATGACTCTGTCTTCTAGTACTCAAGTCCTTGTGCATCAACTTCTTCCTAGGTGTGGACAGCACCTAGCGACTGACTTGTAATGGGTAGAAGAGTATGGAGTAACACCGCACTGCACAGTTTAAGTTAAAAGACTATGGTTTTTACCTTACCTGCCCCCTTTCTCCATCTTTTTCTTTTCTATTCCTGGATGTAAAATGCCATGTTGTGAATAAGCCCTATGAGGAAGTTTCAGTGTCAAGGAACCGACACCTCCAGTTAGCTCACAGTGAGAAATGAGGTATGCCACTGTTACAATGAGTGATCTTGGAAGTGTCTCACAACAGCCTCTTTTGTATTAGGAAGAAAATCCTTCCAGAGTTTTAAGATGAGCACAGTTCAGATTGGTACCTTGATTGCAATCCTGTGGAAGACCCTGGGCCAGAGGACCCAGCTAAGTTATACTAGTTTCCTGACACACAGAAACTATGACATAATAAATGTTGATTTGTTAAGTTGCTGACATTTGGTCTAACATGTTCTGAAATTACATATAACATATACAAGAAGTATAAAAAATTATTGTGAACATCTAATTTTCCAATTAAATTTCTTCAGTCTAAAATGCCTAGGGTAGTTTCCAGTTTTTCAACAAAACTCAACTTATATGTAACTCCCTGCTGTGCCCTTCACATATTGTCTTGCTCTCTGAAACTTCTTTTCCCCCATTGCCTTTGGTTGTCTGACCAGCTATTATTTACAACTCAAGGCTAATCTAAAATGTCGGTCTCTTCCAAGGTGTTCTCCAGTCTGATCTATTGCTCTGAAAAGATCTCTCAGAATATCTATCTCAATTAAAAGGCAGGATCCGTTAATTGTATATTTCTGCCATATACTAAAATAAATAATTTTTGAGGACAAGGGAGAAAAATTTTTAATTCATTTTCCATAACAGTATCTAGCCAAAAGTTAGGCAGCAGAATGTATTTATAAAATGTAATGAATGGAGAGAAGGAAGGAATAAAAGAAGGAAGAAACAAAGGATGGAGGAAGTAAATAATGAAGAAAAGAAGAAATGACTAGCCCTAAAACCAGTCAGTTTTCTACTAAGTATAATAATTACAATATGATGTTCTAAAATCTGAAGGGTAATAGATTCTACAAGAGTTCATGATGTGACAGAGATATTGCAAGCTAAATGTAGAAGAAAGGAATTGGTTGGAAGGGGTCAAGGCTGGAATAAGACATACCTAGGTTTGCTAAAGAAAATACTCAGATCTGTAGGTGATGGAAGTAGTCTAGAAAGGCAGTTTGTATATTGCCCAATAAATATTTTGGCTGGAACAATGGTACTCGTGCAAATAGTTGACATCAGATAATTCAGAAAAACATAACAGTAACTGTCTAATAGGTGGCAGACAAAGTCAGGCATTGAAAAGCAGTTAACACCCAGGCAGATGACAGGTAGTCTAATCAAGATGATGTATCATCAAGTAACAAGGTTTAAGGCATAGGACTAGGTTCTGGACAAGGAATTCCCCATTAGAGGAACGTGACAGTGGAAAGTTGACCTTTGGAACTCACACTGTGGTTCTAAGATAGAGATTGGAACTCCAAATTCAGAAACCTAGACCTAGACCTTGATTGAAAATGAAACAATGGTCTTCTGAGTTTTTAACTCATACTCCTTGAATGTTGCCTTCCTAAGGCAAGACATAGTTTTGATAAAGACTAGACTGGAGATCATTTGGCTTCTACTGAATGTAGAAAATATGCAAAATATGTGAGTCAAGTATATCTTGGAAATGATATATGATACATATATTTGAATAGGTGAATATTTCTGGATTTGTGTTCATGATGAATCAGATACACTAAAGGAATAAATGGGACAGGATAAACGTTTACTTTTAACAATAGGATAGATGCCTTATAATGCAGAGCTCTGAAAATTTTAAATTTTGAATTACAAGTATTACTATAGAATATATTTCATGTTTATCTATAAAATATAAAATGCAAAATTACACATTTTGTACAACTGTACACAAAACATACTCAATTTTCATCTATAACTTTAAAGATATTTTATAATAATGATTAGCATTAAAATTTATATAAAATTTATACTTTAATTCTCTGATCAAAAATGGATCTATTTAAGTCTTAAAATTGATTAAAAATTTAAAAAGCTGAATATAGAGCATTTGTTTTTTAAATATTCATTACATTTTAAGATATTTGAATAGTTAGAACTCCAACACAGATTCTAACTTGTTACAACTTTTCTTTTCATTCTGTATCATTCACCACCATGTTTTATAGCCTTGGGACCAGGTATAACTGATTGAGTTAGAGGTGTTAGTGCTGAAAAATGGACACAACCACCATTTATCTAAAATGTGATGATCACTGGACCTTTTCAAAAGCACACTACCACCTTTGACAGTGTGTAGAATTTCACACTTCTTCCATGGAGAGGATGTCCACAGTTTTACAGTTTTACATGTATGCATGTTATGACAGTACTGCATATCTTTATTCAAAATAAGAAAGTAATTGTTCCTTCAAAAAGTTAAATCAAAAGTATATGCAAATACACTCTAAATTGTTAAAATAACGACAGATATGATGGTATAGAAAAATTAAATCCAAGTTGAGATCTGAAAGAACTCTCATAACAGATCCCGTCCTTCTTTATTGAAATGCAGGATAATTTCTTCTTTCTCTGTACTTGTGAGGTAGATAAAGTAGATTTTGTCTTTTATGGTTATCATCTATCTTTAAATGAAGCAACTTTCTGCCAGGATTTTCATGTCTTTAAGTTTTACAGACTTTGCCACCAAAGCCTGCCTGTTAAAAGACTGCTGAAAGAGTTACTATCAGATATTAAAATACTTAATTAAACTAAGATTGACCTCAGTCACTTCATCAATCGAAAATCAAAGGGAGAATGTGCCAGGTTAATTCTGCAGCTTTATTGACAGCAATGTGCCTATGAAACCAAACAATGATAATAATAACCTCATAGAATCTGAGATGAAGTAAAATTTTTATGAAATTTCCTATCTGATATGAGTGCAGGAAAGGGAAGAGAAAACAACTTAAGACAAGTCAGGTGATAAAATCCTTATAAGTGCATTGGATTTTCTTGAAGTTTATGGTCAATAGTGTGATTATAAAGATATCATCACTGGTGAGATGGCTGAAATCAACAATGAGAAAAATGACTGGTTACCTACTTCTCTAAGCATATGATCTGCTCCTTGTTTTTGAAAGGAAACATGAGTCACAAAGGCCTCCTGATGGGTGTTAGGTCCTTCGAGTATTGAGTTATGCTTCAGTGATCTGCATATGCCCATAGTGCCTTTCAAAATATTTAATAAATACTTGGAAAGACTATTTTTAAATCAAAGTTTTGGTCAGCATTTTCTTTCTGGAATATTATGCCACACAGACAGCGAACTATAATCAATTTGATCCACATCCTCAAGAATAAATTGTCACTTATCTTTTTTAAGTTGACTTGTCCAATTTAGGGGAAATCTATCATTTCCCCTTTGAGGTTTTCTCCTCTCCTTAATTAGCTCAGAACCCCTAGGAGTACACTCAGTCCAAAGGGATCACATTTCATCCGCATAATTTTAATGTTCGGTCCATTACTGACTTTGTCACTGTCATACTGTATACATTTTGAAAACTGGCTTTACTTAGTATTGCTACAATAATGCCTTGTTCTATAGACCTCTCCCCTGCTGAAACGTCGCCTCACATTTGAGCTCCCATGGCACAACACTTTTAGTTCATAATTACATAACCAGCCCAAACACCATAGCTAGGTTGCGGGGTTCCGAGGGCTTTTGAATATCAGGAACACGTCTTCACCCAACAAATTTTAAGCACAACTTTCTATTCTTCACAATGAACACTTTTTTGAGGCATTTGGGCTCATTCCTTTCTCAGGCAAAACCGTTCTTACCTTTCAGAGCATCTGATACTGTTGAAACTCATATGCTGTTGGGTTGGGACCCTCCCCTCACAGGAAGAAGGTTCTAGTCTCATACATAAATTTGCCAGCTATCTCCACAAAGAATAAATGTATGCCCCCAGAAGTACTATAAGGCACCACCTTTGACAGTGTGTAGAATTTCACACTTCCTCCGTGGAGAGGATGCCCACAGTTTTACAATTTCACAACTGGGGGGTGCTAGTCATGCATTTCTTTCTCCATAACATAGAAGTACTTCTAAATTATTATGATTCATGGAAACTGACACTGTTTAGATTTCTTCCTAATCTTGAGATTAGCCAGGGAAATTTTGACAGAATTTCATTCTTACTACTAACTACGGCAGAAGACTAGGTTGAGGAGTGGTCCCTAAAATAGTCCTCAACCCAGATTGTTTGAAAACTTCAGAGGGTCCTTAAAAACTCTGGACTGTCAAGCCCCAAAGCATACACCATCCTAGCCTGGCTCTGTTCCCAGGGTACGCGACTTTAAGACAAGTGGGTGGAGAATCAGGAAGAGAATATCTGAGGTGTATCTGGAAACTCAGAATTCTTCAGTTTGGTTTTTAAAAAATGAAAAAAAATGGAGAAAGCTTTTCCATAATATATTTCATCTTTTAAGGTGCCTTTGAGCCTATTCATTTAACTTGGCCTCCAAGGACTGAAATAGGTTATAGGACATCACACACATTTTCATGAAGCCCTTTCATAGGCTGGCATAGGCAAGAGAGGATAAGAAACTTAAAAGTAACAATTAAAACTTAAAAGTAATCTATAGTATATATACATACACACACACGTCATTTCATAATCAACTCATCCTTATCTTATTCAGAGTTGACTTGATTGGTCAGGACACCCAGAGGTCCTGGTGCCCCCTGGTGGTCACTGAATTATCACAGCTCTGGACACCTAAAACTCCACAGGGTGAAGAGCTAAAAAAATTTAAGATGAGAAGGCATGGAGGTATGTAAAACAATTTGCATAATTCAAGCAAGTTTTTCTTATCAGTGCTGTGATTTATAGCAAAATATAATGCATGTCATGAAAGAAAAGACCTCCAGGCAAAATAAAACTTGAAAAAAGAATTCTTCCTAAGAGTATTGAAACTGTGTTAAGTGATTTCAAGTATCAAGTGCCACATTTTATCAGTTATATTTTGTTCTTTTACTATTACTCATAAAAGTAATTTGCCTTGACACTTTTGAATATTTTAAGCGATTAGAAAATTTCAGGGACACCTTAACAGTATTCAAATGGACTCATCATTTAGATGTATATTTTTATTTGTTAAGATGTCATAACTCATTATAATTGTAATCTTCTGAAATTTATTCATGTATCTGACCTCACAAAAGTAGGTGACATTTTATAAGAGCGCAAAATATAGTCTTGACTGATGATTTGATTCCGGACTTCCAACTTCTTATACTGTCAGCCAAATCTCAAGCTAGGAAAAACAAGTGAAATTATTAATATGTTTTTAATGAGTTTAGCTTATGTCCATTTTTTACATTAGACTATAAATAAATATTTTATATACACTACATAAATCATGCTAATGCAAATATGTAAATGATTTTCCTGCAGTGAAATGGTTGTTTATATTTTGACTGAAATTACAGAGAACCCAATTTTCTTTGATATCTATTAACTGAGACATAGTGCTTCTTTTGTATTTATAATCAGTTTCTTCTGCAGAGTACCTTTGCTAATTCAGTTTAAATTACCCCTTTTTCTGTGATGAACTTGCATTTTCACATTTACCAGCTGTGAATGCATTTAGATGGTAAGTACAAAAGTAGGAGGTTCAGAAACAGCCCTTTGATTTCATTGTTGTTGTTGTTAACTATTTAGTTTGATGGTCTTGAACTTGTAACATGCTGAAGTTTCCAGTTCCTTTACCCTTTAAAGACTTGGATACCATACACATACATACAGCCTTCTATTTGAACAATTATAGAACTTATTCACTAAAGTCATTATAATTTACTTCTAAGTAACTATTTCTCTTAAAATTAGAGGATATTTCACAGAGGTAAATAGTGAGGATATTAGCATTAAAGCAAGTTGAAAGAAATAACAGCTGTACTCTCATTTGGGATGTGTGTTCTGAGTTTGCACATTTCTTTTCCTATAAGTACAGTTATATGTGATTATTAGTAATTATACACATAAAAGAATACAAAGTGTATTAAAATTGGGTACATTTTCTTTGCATTTGAAAAACAGGCGTTTTTCATCTTTTCACCAGACATTTACAATAGATGTTTCTAAAGAGGAAATGTAAAATAGAATTATTAAAGTTTTGTCTCTTTCTCCATTTATTTCAAATTTGCTAAATATAAGTAGGCTACTCTATCCACTCCATTGTACGAGTGTATAAAAATTTATTTATTTTTTGAATGCATAAAAAATTAAAAACAGTTTTCAGAATGTCTGCCTTGGCTCACATGTGTTGGCTATGTACACTATTTGGTATTGTGCAGAAAATTTTCTTTTCAAATTCAGCTTTTATATAACATACTTTATTTTATTTTAACTTTTATTTTATTTTAACTGCTCTAGAAATAATATGCATAAATCATAAATATCAAGCGAAAATCAAGTTGAATAATGCTGTATGGTGAACAATCTCTTTTATCCTATGTCATTTATTTTTAGACAAATTCTCTGATTTTTTTTTGATTGATATACCTAGATACTGTACTACAAAAGAAATAAGGTTGATAAACCTAAAAATGAGTATCGTTGTTCAGCTCTGCAGGGAAAACTGTCAGGAGCCTGTGGCACATATACATTTAATGTGAAGCTTCCTTTCTATAAAAATTAGAGTGAGGCTACACACACCCCTGTATCTGACAGAGAAGGGGGACACAAAAAGACAATCCACTATACACCTACACTCAGCAGAGGAGTGAAGAATGTTGCTTCTTTGGTTTCCTGATTTTGATGGAGAAGTATTTGTATTCACATCACTGAGTATTAGTCATTCAATAGATGAAAGGAATATTTTAAACTTTAAAGACTACCTTGGTGTCACTTTAAGAAGTGAGGATGAGACCCTGGGGAAAGTGTTGAAATCCTGGAGAATTTATTTTAACTATTAGAAGTGGTGTAATATTTGTGAGTTTGTAGTTATGTGAGTTTTAAAGCCTATGTGTATGGATTTATGTTTTCAATTTTAATGTTTTAGTTGACAAGTTTTTATCCTTAGAGCATCTATTTGTGTAATCTTCTTGATAACAAGTACTGTGTGTGTGTGTGTGTGTGTGTGTGTGTGTGTGTGTGTGTGTGTGTAGTTGTTGTTGTTTCTTCTTTTTCCAAGGTTAACCTGTTAGGCACTTTACATTTTCTATGCTGCATCCTCTAAAGATTTCTTAAGATGCTTCTTGATACAATTTCTAAAATATTTTATATGCATAATGGCTACAGAAACGACAGAATCGAAGAGGTTAAAGGAAAAGACATTTCATTTCTCTCTTCCATGTAATTTTATTAGGTAAGTAAAAACTACAGAGGACAATTTATCATAAAATATAAATGTCTGGGGAATGTAATCTTTGAGAGATCTTTTACCACAAATACCAGAAACAACTCAATTTACTGTACATTTCCAGATAGCAAAGATGGAAAAAAGTTTGGAGCCTTATGTTGAGATCAAACTTTGTACCTATCCAAATTAAAAGGAAAGCAAGTATGACTGAGAATTTATTTATCTTTTTAGGAGGACATATAGGACAAGAAGAAAAGAAGCTTGTATTAAACATGTGATCAAGTTGCTCTGCGTGACCTTTGAAACTGACGATTTGGCAATTAAAGTTTTAAAGTTCTTCCTCTTATTATATTACCCACCTCTTGAACGCAAAGTGTCCCAAAACTGCCTAATGGAAAACACGTTTCTCTACGCAGTCTTCTTTGCGTTTCGGGTTAGATGACTTCATTTGGAGATGTTGGTGACGCTCTTTATTCTTATGTCCCCTTTGAAAGATAAGTATGGAAATAATTCCTGAAAATAGTGAATGCTTGCGAAAGAAGGTCTTGCTTTATGGATTTACGACGTGGTAGCGTTCTTCAAAACTAAGGGTAATTAAAGCAGCGAAATGGAAAACGATCAGAGTGGGGTAATCCCAGGAAAATCTCAAACCACCACAACAAAAAAGGGAGGATCAGCATGTAAATCAGAAAAATGATTCGGAACCCTCTGAACGTTCCCCCGAACCTCCCACCTCACTCAACAAACTCTTGGGAAAAGGCCGGGCGGGGGGCGCAGGGGCGCGAAAAACAAAAGACTTCCTCTCCCCGCTC
Organism: Carlito syrichta; assembly: GCF_000164805.1. Lineage (NCBI taxonomy): Eukaryota > Metazoa > Chordata > Mammalia > Primates > Tarsiidae > Carlito > Carlito syrichta. The sequence continues at coordinate 109,482 of NW_007012374.1, forward strand.
CCTTTTCCTCCGTTTCTTTTCCCAGAGCTTGTTGCAAACTCTCGGGAACATTGTTTAAACCTAAGATGCGTTGGGTCACTTTGATTCTTCCAGGGACTGGGGTGGGTGGTGCCCCAAGCTGGCTGCCCTTGGAGTAACGGAAAAGGAGAAGCCGAAACTCCTCCAAGGAACAGGCAAAGAGCAGACCACCCGGCCCGAGGAAGGGCTTGAGTAACAACCACAAAAGTAACGGGCGCTTCCCTTAAAGGCACAGCTCATTTCACTGTCCGGGCTCCGGGCTCCGGGCTCCG